>NW_027278437.1:0-208186 GCF_030028105.1 Mobula birostris
TACTACTTTTATGTTAAAGCATTCTATTCACTGGGAAATGAACTTTTTTGTCTTTATGTGCACAGCTATGAAACAACTTTCAGACATCTCAGAATCATGTGGGAAGTTAACCTAAGTTGTTTCCATTAGGTTTGCAGTAAGTGCTTTGGTGTAAAATTGAAATGTGTACTGTTTGTATTGTAAAAGCATTGCATGCACTGAGAAAACAACTTTTTTGTCTTGATGTGCACAGGTATGAAACAACTTTCAGACATCTCAGAATCATGTGGGAAGTTAACCTAAGTTGTTTCCATTAGGTTTGCAGTAAGTGCTTTGGTGAAAAATTGAAATGTATACTACTTTTATGTTAAAGCTTTCTATTCACTGGAAAATCAACTTTTCTGTCTTTATGTGCACAGCTATGAAACAACTTTCAGACATCTCAGAATCATGTGGGAAGTTAACCTAAGTTGTTTCCATTAGGTTTGCAGTAAGTGCTTTGGTGTAAAATTGAAATGTATACTATTTGTATTGTCTAAGCATTGCATGCACTGAGATAACAACTTTTTTGTGTTGATGTGTACAGCCATGAAACAACTTTCAAACTACTCATAATCATGTGGAAAGTTGACATAAGGTGTTTCCATTAGGTTTGCAATAAGTGCTTTGGTGTAAAATTGAAATGTATACTATTTGTATTGTAAAAGCATTGCCTGCACTGAGAAAACAACTTTTTTGTCTTGATGTGCACAGGTATGAAACAACTTTCAGACATCTCAGAATCATATGGGAAGTTAATCTAAGTTGTTTCCATTAGTTTGCAGTAAGTACTTTGGTGTAAAATTGAGATGTATACTACCTTAAAGTCAGAGCATAGTAGTACTGAGAAATTAACTTTTTTGTCTTGATGAACTGAGGCATGAAACAACTTTAAACCTAGTCATACTCATCTGGGAAGTCAACCAAATCTGTTTGCATTAGGTTTGCAGTCAGGACTTTTGAGTACAATTGAAATGTATACTACTTTTATGTCAAAGCATTCTATTCACTGTGAAATCAACTTTTTTGTCTTTATGTGCACAGGTATGAAACAACTTTCAGACATCTCAGAATCATGTGGGAAGTTAAATTAAAGTGTTTCCATTAGGTTTGCAGTACGTTCTTTGGAGTGAAATTGAAATGTATACTATTTGTATTGTCTAAGCATTGCATGCACTGAGATAACAACTTTTTTGTGTTGATGTGTACAGCCATGAAACAACTTTCAAACTACTCATAATCATGTGGAAAGTTGACCTAAGGTGTTTCCATTAGGTTTGCAGTAAGTGCTTTGGTGTAAAATTGAAATGTATACTATTTGTATTGTAAAAGCATTGCATGCACTGAGAAAACAACTTTTTTGTCTTTATGTGCACAGGTATGAAACAACTTTCAGACATCTCAGAATCATATGGGAAGTTAATCTAAGTTGTTTCCATTAGGTTTGCAGTAAGTACTTTGGTGTAAAATTGAAATGTATACTATTTGTATTGTCTAAGCATTACATGCACTGAGATAACAACTTTTTTGTGTTGATGTGTACAGCCATTAATCAACTTTCAAACTACTCATAATCATGTGGGAAGTTAACCTAAGGTGTTTCCATTAGTTTGCAGTAAGTTCTTTGGAGTGAAATTGAAATGTATACTACTTTTATGTTAAAGCTTTCTATTCACTGGGAAATCAACTTTTCTGTCTTTATGTGCACAGCTATGAAACAACTTTCAGACATCTCAGAATCATGTGGGAAGTTAACCTAAGTTGTTTCCATTAGGTTTGCAGTAAGTGCTTTGGTGTAAAATTGAAATGTATACTATTTGTATTGTGTAAGCATTGCATGCACTGAGATAACAACTTTTTTGTGTTGATGTGTACAGCCATGAAACAACTTTCAAACTACTCATAATCATGTGGAAAGTTGACATAAGGTGTTTCCATTAGGTTTGCAGTAAGTGCTTTGGTGTAAAATTGAAATGTATACTATTTGTATTGTAAAAGCATTGCCTGCACTGAGAAAACAACTTTTTTGTCTTGATGTGCACAGGTATGAAACAACTTTCAGACATCTCAGAATCATGTGGGAAGTTAAATTAAAGTGTTTCCATTAGGTTTGCAGTAAGTGCTTTGGAGTAAAATTGAAATGTATACTATTTGTATTGTCTAAGCATTGCAGGCACTGAGCTAACAACTTTTTTCTGTTGATGTGTACAGCCATGAAACAGCTTTCAAACTACTCATAATCATGTGGGAAGTTCACCTAAGGTGTTTCCATTAGGTTTGCAGTAAGTACTTTGGTGTAAAATTGAAATGTATACTATTTGTATTGTAAAAGCATTGCTTGCACTGAGAAAACAACTTTTTTGTCTTGATGTGCACAGGTATGAAACTACTTTCAGACATCTCAGAATCATGTGGGAAGTTAACCTAAGTTGTTTCCATTAGGTTTGCAGTAAGTGCTTTGGTGTAAAATTGAAATGTATACTATTTGTATTGTCTAAGCATTGCATGCACTGAGATAACAACTTTTTTCTGTTGATGTGTACAGCCATGAAACAACTTTCAAACTACTCATAATCATGTGGAAAGTTAACCTAAAGTGTTTCCATTAGGTTTGCAGTAAGTGCTTTGGTGTAAAATTGAAATGTATACTTCTTTTATGTTAAAGCATTCTATTCACTGGAAATGAACTTTTTTGTCTTTATGTGCACAGCTATGAAACAACTTTCAGACATCTCAGAATCATGTGGGAAGTTAACCTAAGTTGTTTCCGTTAGGTTTGCAGTAAGTGCTTTGGTGTAAAATTGAAATGTATACTATTTGTATTGTCTAAGCATTGCATGCACTGAGATAACAAGTTTTTTCTGTTGATGTGTACAGCCATGAAACAACTTTCAAACTACTCATAATCATGTGGAAAGTTGACCTAAGGTGTTTCCATTAGGTTCGCAGTCAGTGCTTTGGTGTAAAATTGAAATGTATACTATTTGTATTGTAAAAGCATTGCATGCACTGAGAAAACAACTTTTTTGTCTTGATGTGCACAGGTATGAAACAACTTTCAGACATCTCAGAATCATATGGGAAGTTAATGTAAGTTGTTTCCATTAGGTTTGCAGTAAGTACTTTGGTGTAAAATTGAAATGTATACTATTTGTATTGTCTAAGCATTACATGCACTGAGAGAACAACTTTTTTGTGTTGATGTGTACAGCCATGAATCAACTTTCAAACTACTCATAATCATGTGGGAAGTTAACCTAAGGTGTTTCCATTAGTTTGCAGTAAGTACTTTGGTGTAAAATTGAGATGTATACTACCTTAAAGTCAGAGCATAGTAGTACTGAGAAATTAACTTTTTTGTCTTGATGAACTGAGGCATGAAACAACTTTAAACCTAGTCATACTCATCTGGGAAGTTAACCAAATCTGTTTGCATTAGGTTTGCAGTCAGGACTTTTGAGTACAATTGAAATGTATACTACTTTTATGTCAAATCATTCTACTCACTGTGAAATCAACTTTTTTGTCTTTATGTGCACAGGTATGAAACAACTTTCAGACATCTCAGAATCATGTGGGAAGTTAACTTAAAGTGTTTCCATTAGGTTTGCAGTAAGTGCTTTGGAGTAAAGTTGAAATGTATACTATTTGTATTGTTTAAGCAGTGCATGCACTGAGATAACAACTTTTTTGTGTTGATGTGTACAGCCATGAAACAACTTTCAAACTACTCATAATCATGTGGAAAGTTAACCTAAAGTGTTTCCATTAGGTTTGCAGTAAGTGCTTTGGTGTAATATTGAAATGTATACTACTTTTATGTTAAAGCATTCTATTCACTGGGAAATGAACTTTTTTGTCTTTATGTGCACAGCTATGAAACAACTTTCAGACATCTCAGAATCATGTGGGAAGTTAACCTATGTTGTTTCCATTAGGTTTGCAGTAAGTGCTTGGGTGTAAAATTGAAATGTATACTATTTGTATTGTCTAAGCATTGCATGCACTGAGATAACAACTTTTTTGTGTTGATGTGTACAGCCATGAAACAACTTTCAAACTACTTCTACTACTCATAATCATGTGGAAAGTTGACCTAAAGTGTTTCCATTAGGTTTGCAGTAAGTGCTTTGGTGAAAAATTGAAATGTATACTACTTTTATGTTAAAGCTTTCTATTCACTGGAAAATCAACTTTTCTGTCTTTATGTGCACAGCTATGAAACAACTTTCAGACATCTCAGAATCATGTGGGAAGTTAACCTAAGTTGTTTCCATTAGGTTTGCAGTAAGTGCTTTGGTGTAAAATTGAAATGTATACTATTTGTATTGTCTAAGCATTGCATGCACTGAGATAACAACTTTTTTGTGTTGATGTGTACAGCCATGAAACAACTTTCAAACTACTCATAATCATGTGGAAAGTTGACATAAGGTGTTTCCATTAGGTTTGCAATAAGTGCTTTGGTGTAAAATTGAAATGTATACTATTTGTATTGTAAAAGCATTGCCTGCACTGAGAAAACAACTTTTTTGTCTTGATGTGCACAGGTATGAAACAACTTTCAGACATCTCAGAATCATATGGGAAGTTAATCTAAGTTGTTTCCATTAGTTTGCAGTAAGTACTTTGGTGTAAAATTGAGATGTATACTACCTTAAAGTCAGAGCATAGTAGTACTGAGAAATTAACTTTTTTGTCTTGATGAACTGAGGCATGAAACAACTTTAAACCTAGTCATACTCATCTGGGAAGTCAACCAAATCTGTTTGCATTAGGTTTGCAGTCAGGACTTTTGAGTACAATTGAAATGTATACTACTTTTATGTCAAAGCATTCTATTCACTGTGAAATCAACTTTTTTGTCTTTATGTGCACAGGTATGAAACAACTTTCAGACATCTCAGAATCATGTGGGAAGTTAAATTAAAGTGTTTCCATTAGGTTTGCAGTACGTTCTTTGGAGTGAAATTGAAATGTATACTATTTGTATTGTCTAAGCATTGCATGCACTGAGATAACAACTTTTTTGTGTTGATGTGTACAGCCATGAAACAACTTTCAAACTACTCATAATCATGTGGAAAGTTGACCTAAGGTGTTTCCATTAGGTTTGCAGTAAGTGCTTTGGTGTAAAATTGAAATGTATACTATTTGTATTGTAAAAGCATTGCATGCACTGAGACAACAACTTTTTTGTCTTTATGTGCACAGGTATGAAACAACTTTCAGACATCTCAGAATCATATGGGAAGTTAATCTAAGTTGTTTCCATTAGGTTTGCAGTAAGTACTTTGGTGTAAAATTGAAATGTATACTATTTGTATTGTCTAAGCATTACATGCACTGAGATAACAACTTTTTTGTGTTGATGTGTACAGCCATTAATCAACTTTCAAACTACTCATAATCATGTGGGAAGTTAACCTAAGGTGTTTCCATTAGGTTTGCAGTAAGTGCTTTGGTGTAAAAGTGAAATGTATACTTCTTTTATGTTAAAGCATTCTATTCACTGGGAAATGAACTTTTTTGTCTTTATGTGCACAGCTATGAAACAACTTTCAGACATCTCAGAATCATGTGGGAAGTTAACCTAAGTTGTTTCCATTAGGTTTGCAGTAAGTGCTTTGGTGTAAAATTGAAATGTATACTATTTGTATTGTCTAAGCATTGCATGCACTGAGATAACAAGTTTTTTCTGTTGATGTGTACAGCCATGAAACAACTTTCAAACTACTCATAATCATGTGGAAAGTTGACCTAAGGTGTTTCCATTAGGTTCGCAGTAAGTGCTTTGGTGTAAAATTGAAATGTATACTATTTGTATTGTAAAAGCATTGCATGCACTGAGAAAACAACTTTTTTGTCTTGATGTGCACAGGTATGAAACAACTTTCAGACATCTCAGAATCATATGGGAAGTTAATGTAAGTTGTTTCCATTAGGTTTGCAGTAAGTACTTTGGTGTAAAATTGAAATGTATACTATTTGTATTGTCTAAGCATTACATGCACTGAGATAACAACTTTTTTGTGTTGATGTGTACAGCCATGAATCAACTTTCAAACTACTCATAATCATGTGGGAAGTTAACCTAAGGTGTTTCCATTAGTTTGCAGTAAGTACTTTGGTGTAAAATTGAGATGTATACTACCTTAAAGTCAGAGCATAGTAGTACTGAGAAATTAACTTTTTTGTCTTGATGAACTGAGGCATGAAACAACTTTAAACCTAGTCATACTCATCTGGGAAGTTAACCAAATCTGTTTGCATTAGGTTTGCAGTCAGGACTTTTGAGTACAATTGAAATGTATACTACTTTTATGTCAAATCATTCTACTCACTGTGAAATCAACTTTTTTGTCTTTATGTGCACAGGTATGAAACAACTTTCAGACATCTCAGAATCATGTGGGAAGTTAACTTAAAGTGTTTCCATTAGGTTTGCAGTAAGTGCTTTGGAGTAAAATTGAAATGTATACTATTTGTATTGTTTAAGCAGTGCATGCACTGAGATAACAACTTTTTTGTGTTGATGTGTAGAGCCATGAAACAACTTTCAAACTACTCATAATCATGTGGAAAGTTAAACTAAAGTGTTTCCATTAGGGTTGCAGTAAGTGCTTTGGTGTAAAATTGAAATGTATACTACTTTTATGTCAAAGCATTCTATTCACTGTGAAATCAACTTTTTTGTCTTTATGTGCACAGCTATGAAACAACTTTCAGACATCTCAGAATCATGTGGGAAGTTAACCTATGGTGTTTCCTTTAGGTTTGCAGTAAGTGCTTTGGAGTAAAATTGAAATGTATACTATTTGTATTGTCTAAGCATTGCATGCTCTGAGATAACAACTTTTTTCTGTTGATGTGTACAGCCATGAAACAACTTTCAAACTACTCATAATCATGTGGAAAGTTAACCTAAGGTGTTTCCATTAGGTTTGCAGTAAGTGCTGTGGTGTAAAATTGAAATGTGTACTGTTTGTATTGTAAAAGCATTGCATGCACTGAGAAAACAACTTTTTTGTCTTGATGTGCACAGGTATGAAACAACTTTCAGACATCTCAGAATCATGTGGGAAGTTAACCTAAGTTGTTTCCATTAGGTTTGCAGTAAGTGCTTTGGTGAAAAATTGAAATGTATACTACTTTTATGTTAAAGCTTTCTATTCACTGGGAAATCAACTTTTCTGTCTTTATGTGCACAGCTATGAAACAACTTTCAGACATCTCAGAATCATGTGGGAAGTTAACCTAAGTTGTTTCCATTAGGTTTGCAGTAAGTGCTTTGGTGTAAAATTGAAATGTATACTATTTGTATTGTCTAAGCATTGCATGCACTGAGATAACAACTTTTTTGTGTTGATGTGTACAGCCATGAAACAACTTTCAAACTACTCATAATCATGTGGAAAGTTGACATAAGGTGTTTCCATTAGGTTTGCAATAAGTGCTTTGGTGTAAAATTGAAATGTATACTATTTGTATTGTAAAAGCATTGCCTGCACTGAGAAAACAACTTTTTTGTCTTGATGTGCACAGGTATGAAACAACTTTCAGACATCTCAGAATCATATGGGAAGTTAATCTAAGTTGTTTCCATTAGTTTGCAGTAAGTACTTTGGTGTAAAATTGAGATGTATACTACCTTAAAGTCAGAGCATAGTAGTACTGAGAAATTAACTTTTTTGTCTTGATGAACTGAGGCATTAAACAACTTTAAACCTAGTCATACTCATCTGGGAAGTCAACCAAATCTGTTTGCATTAGGTTTGCAGTCAGGACTTTTGAGTACAATTGAAATGTATACTACTTTTATGTCAAAGCATTCTATTCACTGTGAAATCAACTTTTTTGTCTTTATGTGCACAGGTATGAAACAACTTTCAGACATCTCAGAATCATGTGGGAAGTTAAATTAAAGTGTTTCCATTAGGTTTGCAGTACGTTCTTTGGAGTGAAATTGAAATGTACACTATTTGTATTGTCTAAGCATTGCATGCACTGAGATAACAACTTTTTTGTGTTGATGTGTACAGCCATGAAACAACTTTCAAACTACTCATAATCATGTGGAAAGTTGACCTAAGGTGTTTCCATTAGGTTTGCAGTAAGTGCTTTGGTGTAAAATTGAAATGTATACTATTTGTATTGTAAAAGCATTGCATGCACTGAGAAAACAACTTTTTTGTCTTTATGTGCACAGGTATGAAACAACTTTCAGACATCTCAGAATCATATGGGAAGTTAATCTAAGTTGTTTCCATTAGGTTTGCAGTAAGTACTTTGGTGTAAAATTGAAATGTATACTATTTGTATTGTCTAAGCATTACATGCACTGAGATAACAACTTTTTTGTGTTGATGTGTACAGCCATTAATCAACTTTCAAACTACTCATAATCATGTGGGAAGTTAACCTAAGGTGTTTCCATTAGTTTGCAGTAAGTTCTTTGGAGTGAAATTGAAATGTATACTATTTGTATTGTTTAAGCACTGCATGCACTGAGATAACAACTTTTTTGTGTTGATGTGTACAGCCATGAAACAACTTTCAAACTACTCATAATCATGTGGAAAGTTAACCTAAAGTGTTTCCATTAGGTTTGCAGTAAGTGCTTTGGTGTAAAATTGAATTGTATACTACTTGTATGTCAAAGCATTCTATTCACTGTGAAATCAACTTTTTTGTCTTTATGTGCACAGGTATGAAACAACTTTCAGACATCTCAGAATCATCTGGGAAGTTAAATTAAAGTGTTTCCATTAGGTTTGCAGTAAGTGCTTTGGAGTAAAATTGAAATGTATACTATTTGTATTGTCTAAGCATTGCAGGCACTGAGCTAACAACTTTTTTCTGTTGATGTGTACAGCCATGAAACAGCTTTCAAACTACTCATAATCATGTGGGAAGTTCACCTAAGGTGTTTCCATTAGGTTTGCAGTAAGTACTTTGGTGTAAAATTGAATTGTATACTATTTGTATTGTAAAAGCATTGCTTGCACTGAGAAAACAACTTCTTTGTCTTGATGTGCACAGGTATGAAACTACTTTCAGACATCTCAGAATCATGTGGGAAGTTAACCTAAGTTGTTTCCATTAGGTTTGCAGTAAGTGCTTTGGTGTAAAATTGAAATGTATACTATTTGTATTGTCTAAGCATTGCATGCACTGAGATAACAACTTTTTTCTGTTGATGTGTACAGCCATGAAACAACTTTCAAACTACTCATAATCATGTGGAAAGTTGACCTAAGGTGTTTCCATTAGGTTCGCAGTAAGTGCTTTGGTGTAAACCCGAAATGTATACTATTTGTATTGTAAAAGCATTGCATGCACTGAGAAAACAACTTTTTTGTCTTGATGTGCACAGGTATGAAACAACTTTCAGACATCTCAGAATCATATGGGAAGTTAATGTAAGTTGTTTCCATTAGGTTTGCAGTAAGTGCTTTGGTGTAAAATTGAAATGTATACTACTTTTATGTTAAAGCTTTCTATTCACTGGGAAATCAACTTTTCTGTCTTTATGTGCACAGCTATGAAACAACTTTCAGACATCTCAGAATCATGTGGGAAGTTAACCTAAGTTGTTTCCATTAGGTTTGCAGTAAGTGCTTTGGTGTAAAATTGAAATGTATACTATTTGTATTGTCTAAGCATTGCATGCACTGAGATAACAACTTTTTTGTGTTGATGTGTACAGCCATGAAACAACTTTCAAACTACTCATAATCATGTGGAAAGTTGACATAAGGTGTTTCCATTAGGTTTGCAGTAAGTGCTTTGGTGTAAAATTGAAATGTATACTATTTGTATTGTAAAAGCATTGCCTGCACTGAGAAAACAACTTTTTTGTCTTGATGTGCACAGGTATGAAACAACTTTCAGACATCTCAGAATCATATGGGAAGTTAATCTAAGTTGTTTCCATTAGTTTGCAGTAAGTACTTTGGTGTAAAATTGAGATGTATACTACCTTAAAGTCAGAGCATAGTAGTACTGAGAAATTAACTTTTTTGTCTTGATGAACTGAGGCATGAAACAACTTTAAACCTAGTCATACTCATCTGGGAAGTCAACCAAATCTGTTTGCATTAGGTTTGCAGTCAGCACTTTTGAGTACAATTGAAATGTATACTACTTTTATGTCAAAGCATTCTATTCACTGTGAAATCAACTTTTTTGTCTTTATGTGCACAGGTATGAAACAACTTTCAGACATCTCAGAATCATGTGGGAAGTTAAATTAAAGTGTTTCCATTAGGTTTGCAGTACGTTCTTTGGAGTGAAATTGAAATGTATACTATTTGTATTGTCTAAGCATTGCATGCACTGAGATAACAACTTTTTTGTGTTGATGTGTACAGCCATGAAACAACTTTCAAACTACTCATAATCATGTGGAAAGTTGACCTAAGGTGTTTCCATTAGGTTTGCAGTAAGTGCTTTGGTGTAAAATTGAAATGTATACTATTTGTATTGTAAAAGCATTGCATGCACTGAGAAAACAACTTTTATGTCTTTATGTGCACAGGTATGAAACAACTTTCAGACATCTCAGAATCATATGGGAAGTTAATCTAAGTTGTTTCCATTAGGTTTGCAGTAAGTACTTTGGTGTAAAATTGAAATGTATACTATTTGTATTGTCTAAGCATTACATGCACTGAGATAACAACTTTTTGTGTTGATGTGTACAGCCATTAATCAACTTTCAAACTACTCATAATCATGTGGGAAGTTAACCTAAGGTGTTTCCATTAGTTTGCAGTAAGTTCTTTGGAGTGAAATTGAAATGTATACTATTTGTATTGTTTAAGCACTGCATGCACTGAGATAACAACTTTTTTGTGTTGATGTGTACAGCCATGAAACAACTTTCAAACTACTCATAATCATGTGGAAAGTTAACCTAAAGTGTTTCCATTAGGTTTGCAGTAAGTGCTTTGGTGTAAAATTGAATTGTATACTACTTGTATGTCAAAGCATTCTATTCACTGTGAAATCAACTTTTTTGTCTTTATGTGCACAGGTATGAAACAACTTTCAGACATCTCAGAATCATGTGGGAAGTTAAATTAAAGTGTTTCCATTAGGTTTGCAGTAAGTGCTTTGGAGTAAAATTGAAATGTATACTATTTGTATTGTCTAAGCATTGCAGGCACTGAGCTAACAACTTTTTTCTGTTGATGTGTACAGCCATGAAACAGCTTTCAAACTACTCATAATCATGTGGGAAGTTCACCTAAGGTGTTTCCATTAGGTTTGCAGTAAGTGCTTTGGTGTAAAATTGAAATGTATACTATTTGTATTGTAAAAGCATTGCATGCACTGAGAAAACAACTTTTTTGTCTTGATGTGCACAGGTATGAAACAACTTTCAGACATCTCAGAATCATACGGGAAGTTAATCTAAGTTGTTTCCATTAGGTTTGCAGTAAGTACTTTGGTGTAAAATTGAAATGTATACTATTTGTATTGTCTAAGCATTACATGCACTGAGATAACAACTTTTTTGTGTTGATGTGTACAGCCATGAATCAACTTTCAAACTACTCATAATCATGTGGGAAGTTAACCTAAGGTGTTTCCATTAGTTTGCAGTAAGTACTTTGGTGTAAAATTGAGATGTATACTACCTTAAAGTCAGAGCATAGTAGTACTGAGAAATTAACTTTTTTGTCTTGATGAACTGAGGTATGAAACAACTTTAAACCTAGTCATACTCATCTGGGAAGTTAACCAAATCTGTTTGCATTAGGTTTGCAGTCAGGACTTTTGAGTACAATTGAAATGTATACTACTTTTATGTCAAATCATTCTACTCACTGTGAAATCAACTTTTTTGTCTTTATGTGCACAGGTATGAAACAACTTTCAGACATCTCAGAATCATGTGGGAAGTTAACTTAAAGTGTTTCCATTAGGTTTGCAGTAAGTGCTTTGGAGTAAAGTTGAAATGTATACTATTTGTATTGTTTAAGCAGTGCATGCACTGAGATAACAACTTTTTTGTGTTGATGTGTACAGCCATGAAACAACTTTCAAACTACTCATAATCATGTGGAAAGTTAACCTAAAGTGTTTCCATTAGGTTTGCAGTAAGTGCTTTGGTGTAATATTGAAATGTATACTACTTTTATGTTAAAGCATTCTATTCACTGGGAAATGAACTTTTTTGTCTTTATGTGCACAGCTATGAAACAACTTTCAGACATCTCAGAATCATGTGGGAAGTTAACCTAAGTTGTTTCCATTAGGTTTGCAGTAAGTGCTTTGGTGTAAAATTGAAATGTGTACTGTTTGTATTGTAAAAGCATTGCATGCACTGAGAAAACAACTTTTTTGTCTTGATGTGCACAGGTATGAAACAACTTTCAGACATCTCAGAATCATGTGGGAAGTTAACCTAAGTTGTTTCCATTAGGTTTGCAGTAAGTGCTTTGGTGAAAAATTGAAATGTATACTACTTTTATGTTAAAGCTTTCTATTCACTGGAAAATCAACTTTTCTGTCTTTATGTGCACAGCTATGAAACAACTTTCAGACATCTCAGAATCATGTGGGAAGTTAACCTAAGTTGTTTCCATTAGGTTTGCAGTAAGTGCTTTGGTGTAAAATTGAAATGTATACTATTTGTATTGTCTAAGCATTGCATGCACTGAGATAACAACTTTTTTGTGTTGATGTGTACAGCCATGAAACAACTTTCAAACTACTCATAATCATGTGGAAAGTTGACATAAGGTGTTTCCATTAGGTTTGCAATAAGTGCTTTGGTGTAAAATTGAAATGTATACTATTTGTATTGTAAAAGCATTGCCTGCACTGAGAAAACAACTTTTTTGTCTTGATGTGCACAGGTATGAAACAACTTTCAGACATCTCAGAATCATATGGGAAGTTAATCTAAGTTGTTTCCATTAGTTTGCAGTAAGTACTTTGGTGTAAAATTGAGATGTATACTACCTTAAAGTCAGAGCATAGTAGTACTGAGAAATTAACTTTTTTGTCTTGATGAACTGAGGCATGAAACAACTTTAAACCTAGTCATACTCATCTGGGAAGTCAACCAAATCTGTTTGCATTAGGTTTGCAGTCAGGACTTTTGAGTACAATTGAAATGTATACTACTTTTATGTCAAAGCATTCTATTCACTGTGAAATCAACTTTTTTGTCTTTATGTGCACAGGTATGAAACAACTTTCAGACATCTCAGAATCATGTGGGAAGTTAAATTAAAGTGTTTCCATTAGGTTTGCAGTACGTTCTTTGGAGTGAAATTGAAATGTATACTATTTGTATTGTCTAAGCATTGCATGCACTGAGATAACAACTTTTTTGTGTTGATGTGTACAGCCATGAAACAACTTTCAAACTACTCATAATCATGTGGAAAGTTGACCTAAGGTGTTTCCATTAGGTTTGCAGTAAGTGCTTTGGTGTAAAATTGAAATGTATACTATTTGTATTGTAAAAGCATTGCATGCACTGAGAAAACAACTTTTTTGTCTTTATGTGCACAGGTATGAAACAACTTTCAGACATCTCAGAATCATATGGGAAGTTAATCTAAGTTGTTTCCATTAGGTTTGCAGTAAGTACTTTGGTGTAAAATTGAAATGTATACTATTTGTATTGTCTAAGCATTACATGCACTGAGATAACAACTTTTTTGTGTTGATGTGTACAGCCATTAATCAACTTTCAAACTACTCATAATCATGTGGGAAGTTAACCTAAGGTGTTTCCATTAGTTTGCAGTAAGTTCTTTGGAGTGAAATTGAAATGTATACTACTTTTATGTTAAAGCTTTCTATTCACTGGGAAATCAACTTTTCTGTCTTTATGTGCACAGCTATGAAACAACTTTCAGACATCTCAGAATCATGTGGGAAGTTAACCTAAGTTGTTTCCATTAGGTTTGCAGTAAGTGCTTTGGTGTAAAATTGAAATGTATACTATTTGTATTGTGTAAGCATTGCATGCACTGAGATAACAACTTTTTTGTGTTGATGTGTACAGCCATGAAACAACTTTCAAACTACTCATAATCATGTGGAAAGTTGACATAAGGTGTTTCCATTAGGTTTGCAGTAAGTGCTTTGGTGTAAAATTGAAATGTATACTATTTGTATTGTAAAAGCATTGCCTGCACTGAGAAAACAACTTTTTTGTCTTGATGTGCACAGGTATGAAACAACTTTCAGACATCTCAGAATCATGTGGGAAGTTAAATTAAAGTGTTTCCATTAGGTTTGCAGTAAGTGCTTTGGAGTAAAATTGAAATGTATACTATTTGTATTGTCTAAGCATTGCAGGCACTGAGCTAACAACTTTTTTCTGTTGATGTGTACAGCCATGAAACAGCTTTCAAACTACTCATAATCATGTGGGAAGTTCACCTAAGGTGTTTCCATTAGGTTTGCAGTAAGTACTTTGGTGTAAAATTGAAATGTATACTATTTGTATTGTAAAAGCATTGCTTGCACTGAGAAAACAACTTTTTTGTCTTGATGTGCACAGGTATGAAACTACTTTCAGACATCTCAGAATCATGTGGGAAGTTAACCTAAGTTGTTTCCATTAGGTTTGCAGTAAGTGCTTTGGTGTAAAATTGAAATGTATACTATTTGTATTGTCTAAGCATTGCATGCACTGAGATAACAACTTTTTTCTGTTGATGTGTACAGCCATGAAACAACTTTCAAACTACTCATAATCATGTGGAAAGTTAACCTAAAGTGTTTCCATTAGGTTTGCAGTAAGTGCTTTGGTGTAAAATTGAAATGTATACTTCTTTTATGTTAAAGCATTCTATTCACTGGGAAATGAACTTTTTTGTCTTTATGTGCACAGCTATGAAACAACTTTCAGACATCTCAGAATCATGTGGGAAGTTAACCTAAGTTGTTTCCGTTAGGTTTGCAGTAAGTGCTTTGGTGTAAAATTGAAATGTATACTATTTGTATTGTCTAAGCATTGCATGCACTGAGATAACAAGTTTTTTCTGTTGATGTGTACAGCCATGAAACAACTTTCAAACTACTCATAATCATGTGGAAAGTTGACCTAAGGTGTTTCCATTAGGTTCGCAGTAAGTGCTTTGGTGTAAAATTGAAATGTATACTATTTGTATTGTAAAAGCATTGCATGCACTGAGAAAACAACTTTTTTGTCTTGATGTGCACAGGTATGAAACAACTTTCAGACATCTCAGAATCATATGGGAAGTTAATGTAAGTTGTTTCCATTAGGTTTGCAGTAAGTACTTTGGTGTAAAATTGAAATGTATACTATTTGTATTGTCTAAGCATTACATGCACTGAGAGAACAACTTTTTTGTGTTGATGTGTACAGCCATGAATCAACTTTCAAACTACTCATAATCATGTGGGAAGTTAACCTAAGGTGTTTCCATTAGTTTGCAGTAAGTACTTTGGTGTAAAATTGAGATGTATACTACCTTAAAGTCAGAGCATAGTAGTACTGAGAAATTAACTTTTTTGTCTTGATGAACTGAGGCATGAAACAACTTTAAACCTAGTCATACTCATCTGGGAAGTTAACCAAATCTGTTTGCATTAGGTTTGCAGTCAGGACTTTTGAGTACAATTGAAATGTATACTACTTTTATGTCAAATCATTCTACTCACTGTGAAATCAACTTTTTTGTCTTTATGTGCACAGGTATGAAACAACTTTCAGACATCTCAGAATCATGTGGGAAGTTAACTTAAAGTGTTTCCATTAGGTTTGCAGTAAGTGCTTTGGAGTAAAGTTGAAATGTATACTATTTGTATTGTTTAAGCAGTGCATGCACTGAGATAACAACTTTTTTGTGTTGATGTGTACAGCCATGAAACAACTTTCAAACTACTCATAATCATGTGGAAAGTTAACCTAAAGTGTTTCCATTAGGTTTGCAGTAAGTGCTTTGGTGTAATATTGAAATGTATACTACTTTTATGTTAAAGCATTCTATTCACTGGGAAATGAACTTTTTTGTCTTTATGTGCACAGCTATGAAACAACTTTCAGACATCTCAGAATCATGTGGGAAGTTAACCTATGTTGTTTCCATTAGGTTTGCAGTAAGTGCTTGGGTGTAAAATTGAAATGTATACTATTTGTATTGTCTAAGCATTGCATGCACTGAGATAACAACTTTTTTGTGTTGATGTGTACAGCCATGAAACAACTTTCAAACTACTCATAATCATGTGGAAAGTTGACCTAAGGTGTTTCCATTAGGTTCGCAGTAAGTGCTTTGGTGTAAAATTGAAATGTATACTATTTGTATTGTAAAAGCATTGCATGCACTGAGAAAACAACTTTTTTGTCTTGATGTCCACAGGTATGAAACAACTTTCAGACATCTCAGAATCATGTGGGAAGTTAACCTAAGGTGTTTCCATTAGTTTGCAGTAAGTACTTTGGTGTAAAATTGAGATGTATACTACCTTAAAGTCAGAGCATAGTAGTACTGAGAAATTAACTTTTTTGTCTTGATGAACTGAGGCATGAAACAACTTTAAACCTAGTCATACTCATCTGGGAAGTTAACCAAATCTGTTTGCATTAGGTTTGCAGTCAGGACTTTTGAGTACAATTGAAATGTATACTACTTTTTTGTCAAATCATTCTACTCACTGTGAAATCAACTTTTTTGTCTTTATGTGCACAGGTATGAAACAACTTTCAGACATCTCAGAATCATGTGGGAAGTTAACTTAAAGTGTTTCCATTAGGTTTGCAGTAAGTGCTTTGGAGTAAAATTGAAATGTATACTATTTGTATTGTTTAAGCAGTGCATGCACTGAGATAACAACTTTTTTGTGTTGATGTGTACAGCCATGAAACAACTTTCAAACTACTCATAATCATGTGGAAAGTTAAACTAAAGTGTTTCCATTAGGGTTGCAGTAAGTGCTTTGGTGTAAAATTGAAATGTATACTACTTTTATGTCAAAGCATTCTATTCACTGTGAAATCAACTTTTTTGTCTTTATGTGCACAGCTATGAAACAACTTTCAGACATCTCAGAATCATGTGAGAAGTTAACCTATGGTGTTTCCTTTAGGTTTGCAGTAAGTGCTTTGGAGTAAAATTGAAATGTATACTATTTGTATTGTCTAAGCATTGCATGCTCTGAGATAACAACTTTTTTCTGTTGATGTGTACAGCCATGAAACAACTTTCAAACTACTCATAATCATGTGGAAAGTTAACCTAAGGTGTTTCCATTAGGTTTGCAGTAAGGGCTGTGGTGTAAAATTGAAATGTGTACTGTTTGTATTGTAAAAGCATTGCATGCACTGAGAAAACAACTTTTTTGTCTTGATGTGCACAGGTATGAAACAACTTTCAGACATCTCAGAATCATGTGGGAAGTTAACCTAAGTTGTTTCCATTAGGTTTGCAGTAAGTGCTTTGGTGTAAAATTGAAATGTATACTACTTTTATGTTAAAGCTTTCTATTCACTGGGAAATCAACTTTTCTGTCTTTATGTGCACAGCTATGAAACAACTTTCAGACATCTCAGAATCATGTGGGAAGTTAACCTAAGTTGTTTCCATTAGGTTTGCAGTAAGTGCTTTGGTGTAAAATTGAAATGTATACTATTTGTATTGTCTAAGCATTGCATGCACTGAGATAACAACTTTTTTGTGTTGATGTGTACAGCCATGAAACAACTTTCAAACTACTCATAATCATGTGGAAAGTTGACATAAGGTGTTTCCATTAGGTTTGCAGTAAGTGCTTTGGTGTAAAATTGAAATGTATACTATTTGTATTGTAAAAGCATTGCCTGCACTGAGAAAACAACTTTTTTGTCTTGATGTGCACAGGTATGAAACAACTTTCAGACATCTCAGAATCATATGGGAAGTTAATCTAAGTTGTTTCCATTAGGTTTGCAGTAAGTACTTTGGTGTAAAATTGAAATGTATACTGTTTGTATTGTCTAAGCATTACATGCACTGAGATAACAACTTTTTTGTGTTGATGTGTACAGCCATTAATCAACTTTCAAACTACTCATAATCATGTGGGAAGTTAACCTAAGGTGTTTCCATTAGTTTGCAGTAAGTTCTTTGGAGTGAAATTGAAATGTATACTATTTGTATTGTTTAAGCACTGCATGCACTGAGATAACAACTTTTTTGTGTTGATGTGTACAGCCATGAAACAACTTTCAAACTACTCATAATCATGTGGAAAGTTAACCTAAAGTGTTTCCATTAGGTTTGCAGTAAGTGCTTTGGTGTAAAATTGAATTGTATACTACTTGTATGTCAAAGCATTCTATTCACTGTGAAATCAACTTTTTTGTCTTTATGTGCACAGGTATGAAACAACTTTCAGACATCTCAGAATCATGTGGGAAGTTAAATTAAAGTGTTTCCATTAGGTTTGCAGTAAGTGCTTTGGAGTAAAATTGAAATGTATACTATTTGTATTGTCTAAGCATTGCAGGCACTGAGCTAACAACTTTTTTCTGTTGATGTGTACCGCCATGAAACAGCTTTCAAACTACTCATAATCATGTGGGAAGTTCACCTAAGGTGTTTCCATTAGGTTTGCAGTAAGTACTTTGGTGTAAAATTGAAATGTATACTATTTGTATTGTAAAAGCATTGCTTGCACTGAGAAAACAACTTTTTTGTCTTGATGTGCACAGGTATGAAACTACTTTCAGACATCTCAGAATCATGTGGGAAGTTAACCTAAGTTGTTTCCATTAGGTTTGCAGTAAGTGCTTTGGTGTAAAATTGAAATGTATACTATTTGTATTGTCTAAGCATTGCATGCACTGAGATAACAACTTTTTTCTGTTGATGTGTACAGCCATGAAACAACTTTCAAACTACTCATAATCATGTGGAAAGTTAACCTAAAGTGTTTCCATTAGGTTTGCAGTAAGTGCTTTGGTGTAAAATTGAAATGTATACTTCTTTTATGTTAAAGCATTCTATTCACTGGGAAATGAACTTTTTTGTCTTTATGTGCACAGCTATGAAACAACTTTCAGACATCTCAGAATCATGTGGGAAGTTAACCTAAGTTGTTTCCATTAGGTTTGCAGTAAGTGCTTTGGTGTAAAATTGAAATGTATACTATTTGTATTGTCTAAGCATTGCATGCACTGCGATAACAAGTTTTTTCTGTTGATGTGTACAGCCATGAAACAACTTTCAAACTACTCATAATCATGTGGAAAGTTGACCTAAGGTGTTTCCATTAGGTTCGCAGTAAGTGCTTTGGTGTAAAATTGAAATGTATACTATTTGTATTGTAAAAGCATTGCATGCACTGAGAAAACAACTTGTTTGTCTTGATGTGCACAGGTATGAAACAACTTTCAGACATCTCAGAATCATATGGGAAGTTAATGTAAGTTGTTTCCATTAGGTTTGCAGTAAGTACTTTGGTGTAAAATTGAAATGTATACTATTTGTATTGTCTAAGCATTACATGCACTGAGATAACAACTTTTTTGTGTTGATGTGTACAGCCATGAATCAACTTTCAAACTACTCATAATCATGTGGGAAGTTAACCTAAGGTGTTTCCATTAGTTTGCAGTAAGTACTTTGGTGTAAAATTGAGATGTATACTACCTTAAAGTCAGAGCATAGTAGTACTGAGAAATTAACTTTTTTGTCTTGATGAACTGAGGCATGAAACAACTTTAAACCTAGTCATACTCATCTGGGAAGTTAACCAAATCTGTTTGCATTAGGTTTGCAGTCAGGACTTTTGAGTACAATTGAAATGTATACTACTTTTATGTCAAATCATTCTACTCACTGTGAAATCAACTTTTTTGTCTTTATGTGCACAGGTATGAAACAACTTTCAGACATCTCAGAATCATGTGGGAAGTTAACTTAAAGTGTTTCCATTAGGTTTGCAGTAAGTGCTTTGGAGTAAAATTGAAATGTATACTATTTGTATTGTTTAAGCAGTGCATGCACTGAGATAACAACTTTTTTGTGTTGATGTGTACAGCCATGAAACAACTTTCAAACTACTCATAATCATGTGGAAAGTTAAACTAAAGTGTTTCCATTAGGGTTGCAGTAAGTGCTTTGGTGTAAAATTGAAATGTATACTACTTTTATGTCAAAGCATTCTATTCACTGTGAAATCAACTTTTTTGTCTTTATGTGCACAGCTATGAAACAACTTTCA
The DNA here is from genome assembly GCF_030028105.1 of Mobula birostris. NCBI lineage: Eukaryota > Metazoa > Chordata > Chondrichthyes > Myliobatiformes > Myliobatidae > Mobula > Mobula birostris. Next base: position 20,227 of record NW_027278437.1, read on the forward strand.
GACATCTCAGAATCATGTGGGAAGTTAACCTATGGTGTTTCCTTTAGGTTTGCAGTAAGTGCTTTGGAGTAAAATTGAAATGTATACTATTTGTATTGTCTAAGCATTGCATGCTCTGAGATAACAACTTTTTTCTGTTGATGTGTACAGCCATGAAACAACTTTCAAACTACTCATAATCATGTGGAAAGTTAACCTAAGGTGTTTCCATTAGGTTTGCAGTAAGTGCTGTGGTGTAAAATTGAAATGTGTACTGTTTGTATTGTAAAAGCATTGCATGCACTGAGAAAACAACTTTTTTGTCTTGATGTGCACAGGTATGAAACAACTTTCAGACATCTCAGAATCATGTGGGAAGTTAACCTAAGTTGTTTCCATTAGGTTTGCAGTAAGTGCTTTGGTGAAAAATTGAAATGTATACTACTTTTATGTTAAAGCTTTCTATTCACTGGGAAATCAACTTTTCTGTCTTTATGTGCACAGCTATGAAACAACTTTCAGACATCTCAGAATCATGTGGGAAGTTAACCTAAGTTGTTTCCATTAGGTTTGCAGTAAGTGCTTTGGTGTAAAATTGAAATGTATACTATTTGTATTGTCTAAGCATTGCATGCACTGAGATAACAACTTTTTTGTGTTGATGTGTACAGCCATGAAACAACTTTCAAACTACTCATAATCATGTGGAAAGTTGACATAAGGTGTTTCCATTAGGTTTGCAATAAGTGCTTTGGTGTAAAATTGAAATGTATACTATTTGTATTGTAAAAGCATTGCCTGCACTGAGAAAACAACTTTTTTGTCTTGATGTGCACAGGTATGAAACAACTTTCAGACATCTCAGAATCATATGGGAAGTTAATCTAAGTTGTTTCCATTAGTTTGCAGTAAGTACTTTGGTGTAAAATTGAGATGTATACTACCTTAAAGTCAGAGCATAGTAGTACTGAGAAATTAACTTTTTTGTCTTGATGAACTGAGGCATGAAACAACTTTAAACCTAGTCATACTCATCTGGGAAGTCAACCAAATCTGTTTGCATTAGGTTTGCAGTCAGGACTTTTGAGTACAATTGAAATGTATACTACTTTTATGTCAAAGCATTCTATTCACTGTGAAATCAACTTTTTTGTCTTTATGTGCACAGGTATGAAACAACTTTCAGACATCTCAGAATCATGTGGGAAGTTAAATTAAAGTGTTTCCATTAGGTTTGCAGTACGTTCTTTGGAGTGAAATTGAAATGTATACTATTTGTATTGTCTAAGCATTGCATGCACTGAGATAACAACTTTTTTGTGTTGATGTGTACAGCCATGAAACAACTTTCAAACTACTCATAATCATGTGGAAAGTTGACCTAAGGTGTTTCCATTAGGTTTGCAGTAAGTGCTTTGGTGTAAAATTGAAATGTATACTATTTGTATTGTAAAAGCATTGCATGCACTGAGAAAACAACTTTTTTGTCTTTATGTGCACAGGTATGAAACAACTTTCAGACATCTCAGAATCATATGGGAAGTTAATCTAAGTTGTTTCCATTAGGTTTGCAGTAAGTACTTTGGTGTAAAATTGAAATGTATACTATTTGTATTGTCTAAGCATTACATGCACTGAGATAACAACTTTTTTGTGTTGATGTGTACAGCCATTAATCAACTTTCAAACTACTCATAATCATGTGGGAAGTTAACCTAAGGTGTTTCCATTAGTTTGCAGTAAGTTCTTTGGAGTGAAATTGAAATGTATACTATTTGTATTGTTTAAGCACTGCATGCACTGAGATAACAACTTTTTTGTGTTGATGTGTACAGCCATGAAACAACTTTCAAACTACTCATAATCATGTGGAAAGTTAACCTAAAGTGTTTCCATTAGGTTTGCAGTAAGTGCTTTGGTGTAAAATTGAATTGTATACTACTTGTATGTCAAAGCATTCTATTCACTGTGAAATCAACTTTTTTGTCTTTATGTGCACAGGTATGAAACAACTTTCAGACATCTCAGAATCATGTGGGAAGTTAAATTAAAGTGTTTCCATTAGGTTTGCAGTAAGTGCTTTGGAGTAAAATTGAAATGTATACTATTTGTATTGTCTAAGCATTGCAGGCACTGAGCTAACAACTTTTTTCTGTTGATGTGTACAGCCATGAAACAGCTTTCAAACTACTCATAATCATGTGGGAAGTTCACCTAAGGTGTTTCCATTAGGTTTGCAGTAAGTACTTTGGTGTAAAATTGAATTGTATACTATTTGTATTGTAAAAGCATTGCTTGCACTGAGAAAACAACTTCTTTGTCTTGATGTGCACAGGTATGAAACTACTTTCAGACATCTCAGAATCATGTGGGAAGTTAACCTAAGTTGTTTCCATTAGGTTTGCAGTAAGTGCTTTGGTGTAAAATTGAAATGTATACTATTTGTATTGTCTAAGCATTGCATGCACTGAGATAACAACTTTTTTCTGTTGATGTGTACAGCCATGAAACAACTTTCAAACTACTCATAATCATGTGGAAAGTTGACCTAAGGTGTTTCCAATAGGTTCGCAGTAAGTGCTTTGGTGTAAACCCGAAATGTATACTATTTGTATTGTAAAAGCATTGCATGCACTGAGAAAACAACTTTTTTGTCTTGATGTGCACAGGTATGAAACAACTTTCAGACATCTCAGAATCATATGGGAAGTTAATGTAAGTTGTTTCCATTAGGTTTGCAGTAAGTGCTTTGGTGTAAAATTGAAATGTATACTACTTTTATGTTAAAGCTTTCTATTCACTGGGAAATCAACTTTTCTGTCTTTATGTGCACAGCTATGAAACAACTTTCAGACATCTCAGAATCATGTGGGAAGTTAACCTAAGTTGTTTCCATTAGGTTTGCAGTAAGTGCTTTGGTGTAAAATTGAAATGTATACTATTTGTATTGTCTAAGCATTGCATGCACTGAGATAACAACTTTTTTGTGTTGATGTGTACAGCCATGAAACAACTTTCAAACTACTCATAATCATGTGGAAAGTTGACATAAGGTGTTTCCATTAGGTTTGCAGTAAGTGCTTTGGTGTAAAATTGAAATGTATACTATTTGTATTGTAAAAGCATTGCCTGCACTGAGAAAACAACTTTTTTGTCTTGATGTGCACAGGTATGAAACAACTTTCAGACATCTCAGAATCATATGGGAAGTTAATCTAAGTTGTTTCCATTAGTTTGCAGTAAGTACTTTGGTGTAAAATTGAGATGTATACTACCTTAAAGTCAGAGCATAGTAGTACTGAGAAATTAACTTTTTTGTCTTGATGAACTGAGGCATGAAACAACTTTAAACCTAGTCATACTCATCTGGGAAGTCAACCAAATCTGTTTGCATTAGGTTTGCAGTCAGGACTTTTGAGTACAATTGAAATGTATACTACTTTTATGTCAAAGCATTCTATTCACTGTGAAATCAACTTTTTTGTCTTTATGTGCACAGGTATGAAACAACTTTCAGACATCTCAGAATCATGTGGGAAGTTAAATTAAAGTGTTTCCATTAGGTTTGCAGTACGTTCTTTGGAGTGAAATTGAAATGTATACTATTTGTATTGTCTAAGCATTGCATGCACTGAGATAACAACTTTTTTGTGTTGATGTGTACAGCCATGAAACAACTTTCAAACTACTCATAATCATGTGGAAAGTTGACCTAAGGTGTTTCCATTAGGTTTGCAGTAAGTGCTTTGGTGTAAAATTGAAATGTATACTATTTGTATTGTAAAAGCATTGCATGCACTGAGAAAACAACTTTTATGTCTTTATGTGCACAGGTATGAAACAACTTTCAGACATCTCAGAATCATATGGGAAGTTAATCTAAGTTGTTTCCATTAGGTTTGCAGTAAGTACTTTGGTGTAAAATTGAAATGTATACTATTTGTATTGTCTAAGCATTACATGCACTGAGATAACAACTTTTTTGTGTTGATGTGTACAGCCATTAATCAACTTTCAAACTACTCATAATCATGTGGGAAGTTAACCTAAGGTGTTTCCATTAGTTTGCAGTAAGTTCTTTGGAGTGAAATTGAAATGTATACTATTTGTATTGTTTAAGCACTGCATGCACTGAGATAACAACTTTTTTGTGTTGATGTGTACAGCCATGAAACAACTTTCAAACTACTCATAATCATGTGGAAAGTTAACCTAAAGTGTTTCCATTAGGTTTGCAGTAAGTGCTTTGGTGTAAAATTGAATTGTATACTACTTGTATGTCAAAGCATTCTATTCACTGTGAAATCAACTTTTTTGTCTTTATGTGCACAGGTATGAAACAACTTTCAGACATCTCAGAATCATGTGGGAAGTTAAATTAAAGTGTTTCCATTAGGTTTGCAGTAAGTGCTTTGGAGTAAAATTGAAATGTATACTATTTGTATTGTCTAAGCATTGCAGGCACTGAGCTAACAACTTTTTTCTGTTGATGTGTACAGCCGTGAAACAGCTTTCAAACTACTCATAATCATGTGGGAAGTTCACCTAAGGTGTTTCCATTAGGTTTGCAGTAAGTGCTTTGGTGTAAAATTGAAATGTATACTATTTGTATTGTAAAAGCATTGCATGCACTGAGAAAACAACTTTTTTGTCTTGATGTGCACAGGTATGAAACAACTTTCAGACATCTCAGAATCATACGGGAAGTTAATCTAAGTTGTTTCCATTAGGTTTGCAGTAAGTACTTTGGTGTAAAATTGAAATGTATACTATTTGTATTGTCTAAGCATTACATGCACTGAGATAACAACTTTTTTGTGTTGATGTGTACAGCCATGAATCAACTTTCAAACTACTCATAATCATGTGGGAAGTTAACCTAAGGTGTTTCCATTAGTTTGCAGTAAGTACTTTGGTGTAAAATTGAGATGTATACTACCTTAAAGTCAGAGCATAGTAGTACTGAGAAATTAACTTTTTTGTCTTGATGAACTGAGGTATGAAACAACTTTAAACCTAGTCATACTCATCTGGGAAGTTAACCAAATCTGTTTGCATTAGGTTTGCAGTCAGGACTTTTGAGTACAATTGAAATGTATACTACTTTTATGTCAAATCATTCTACTCACTGTGAAATCAACTTTTTTGTCTTTATGTGCACAGGTATGAAACAACTTTCAGACATCTCAGAATCATGTGGGAAGTTAACTTAAAGTGTTTCCATTAGGTTTGCAGTAAGTGCTTTGGAGTAAAGTTGAAATGTATACTATTTGTATTGTTTAAGCAGTGCATGCACTGAGATAACAACTTTTTTGTGTTGATGTGTACAGCCATGAAACAACTTTCAAACTACTCATAATCATGTGGAAAGTTAACCTAAAGTGTTTCCATTAGGTTTGCAGTAAGTGCTTTGGTGTAATATTGAAATGTATACTACTTTTATGTTAAAGCATTCTATTCACTGGGAAATGAACTTTTTTGTCTTTATGTGCACAGCTATGAAACAACTTTCAGACATCTCAGAATCATGTGGGAAGTTAACCTAAGTTGTTTCCATTAGGTTTGCAGTAAGTGCTTTGGAGTAAAATTGAAATGTATACTATTTGTATTGTTTAAGCAGTGCATGCACTGAGATAACAACTTTTTTGTGTTGATGTGTACAGCCATGAAACAACTTTCAAACTACTCATAATCATGTGGAAAGTTAAACTAAAGTGTTTCCATTAGGGTTGCAGTAAGTGCTTTGGTGTAAAATTGAAATGTATACTACTTTTATGTCAAAGCATTCTATTCACTGTGAAATCAACTTTTTTGTCTTTATGTGCACAGCTATGAAACAACTTTCAGACATCTCAGAATCATGTGGGAAGTTAACCTATGGTGTTTCCTTTAGGTTTGCAGTAAGTGCTTTGGAGTAAAATTGAAATGTATACTATTTGTATTGTCTAAGCATTGCATGCTCTGAGATAACAACTTTTTTCTGTTGATGTGTACAGCCATGAAACAACTTTCAAACTACTCATAATCATGTGGAAAGTTAACCTAAGGTGTTTCCATTAGGTTTGCAGTAAGTGCTGTGGTGTAAAATTGAAATGTGTACTGTTTGTATTGTAAAAGCATTGCATGCACTGAGAAAACAACTTTTTTGTCTTGATGTGCACAGGTATGAAACAACTTTCAGACATCTCAGAATCATGTGGGAAGTTAACCTAAGTTGTTTCCATTAGGTTTGCAGTAAGTGCTTTGGTGAAAAATTGAAGTGTATACTACTTTTATGTTAAAGCTTTCTATTCACTGGGAAATCAACTTTTCTGTCTTTATGTGCACAGCTATGAAACAACTTTCAGACATCTCAGAATCATGTGGGAAGTTAACCTAAGTTGTTTCCATTAGGTTTGCAGTAAGTGCTTTGGTGTAAAATTGAAATGTATACTATTTGTATTGTCTAAGCATTGCATGCACTGAGATAACAACTTTTTTGTGTTGATGTGTACAGCCATGAAACAACTTTCAAACTACTCATAATCATGTGGAAAGTTGACATAAGGTGTTTCCATTAGGTTTGCAATAAGTGCTTTGGTGTAAAATTGAAATGTATACTATTTGTATTGTAAAAGCATTGCCTGCACTGAGAAAACAACTTTTTTGTCTTGATGTGCACAGGTATGAAACAACTTTCAGACATCTCAGAATCATATGGGAAGTTAATCTAAGTTGTTTCCATTAGTTTGCAGTAAGTACTTTGGTGTAAAATTGAGATGTATACTACCTTAAAGTCAGAGCATAGTAGTACTGAGAAATTAACTTTTTTGTCTTGATGAACTGAGGCATGAAACAACTTTAAACCTAGTCATACTCATCTGGGAAGTCAACCAAATCTGTTTGCATTAGGTTTGCAGTCAGGACTTTTGAGTACAATTGAAATGTATACTACTTTTATGTCAAAGCATTCTATTCACTGTGAAATCAACTTTTTTGTCTTTATGTGCACAGGTATGAAACAACTTTCAGACATCTCAGAATCATGTGGGAAGTTAAATTAAAGTGTTTCCATTAGGTTTGCAGTACGTTCTTTGGAGTGAAATTGAAATGTATACTATTTGTATTGTCTAAGCATTGCATGCACTGAGATAACAACTTTTTTGTGTTGATGTGTACAGCCATGAAACAACTTTCAAACTACTCATAATCATGTGGAAAGTTGACCTAAGGTGTTTCCATTAGGTTTGCAGTAAGTGCTTTGGTGTAAAATTGAAATGTATACTATTTGTATTGTAAAAGCATTGCATGCACTGAGAAAACAACTTTTTTGTCTTTATGTGCACAGGTATGAAACAACTTTCAGACATCTCAGAATCATATGGGAAGTTAATCTAAGTTGTTTCCATTAGGTTTGCAGTAAGTACTTTGGTGTAAAATTGAAATGTATACTATTTGTATTGTCTAAGCATTACATGCACTGAGATAACAACTTTTTTGTGTTGATGTGTACAGCCATTAATCAACTTTCAAACTACTCATAATCATGTGGGAAGTTAACCTAAGGTGTTTCCATTAGTTTGCAGTAAGTTCTTTGGAGTGAAATTGAAATGTATACTATTTGTATTGTTTAAGCACTGCATGCACTGAGATAACAACTTTTTTGTGTTGATGTGTACAGCCATGAAACAACTTTCAAACTACTCATAATCATGTGGAAAGTTAACCTAAAGTGTTTCCATTAGGTTTGCAGTAAGTGCTTTGGTGTAAAATTGAATTGTATACTACTTGTATGTCAAAGCATTCTATTCACTGTGAAATCAACTTTTTTGTCTTTATGTGCACAGGTATGAAACAACTTTCAGACATCTCAGAATCATGTGGGAAGTTAAATTAAAGTGTTTCCATTAGGTTTGCAGTAAGTGCTTTGGAGTAAAATTGAAATGTATACTATTTGTATTGTCTAAGCATTGCAGGCACTGAGCTAACAACTTTTTTCTGTTGATGTGTACAGCCATGAAACAGCTTTCAAACTACTCATAATCATGTGGGAAGTTCACCTAAGGTGTTTCCATTAGGTTTGCAGTAAGTACTTTGGTGTAAAATTGAATTGTATACTATTTGTATTGTAAAAGCATTGCTTGCACTGAGAAAACAACTTCTTTGTCTTGATGTGCACAGGTATGAAACTACTTTCAGACATCTCAGAATCATGTGGGAAGTTAACCTAAGTTGTTTCCATTAGGTTTGCAGTAAGTGCTTTGGTGTAAAATTGAAATGTATACTATTTGTATTGTCTAAGCATTGCATGCACTGAGATAACAACTTTTTTCTGTTGATGTGTACAGCCATGAAACAACTTTCAAACTACTCATAATCATGTGGAAAGTTGACCTAAGGTGTTTCCAATAGGTTCGCAGTAAGTGCTTTGGTGTAAACCCGAAATGTATACTATTTGTATTGTAAAAGCATTGCATGCACTGAGAAAACAACTTTTTTGTCTTGATGTGCACAGGTATGAAACAACTTTCAGACATCTCAGAATCATATGGGAAGTTAATGTAAGTTGTTTCCATTAGGTTTGCAGTAAGTGCTTTGGTGTAAAATTGAAATGTATACTACTTTTATGTTAAAGCTTTCTATTCACTGGGAAATCAACTTTTCTGTCTTTATGTGCACAGCTATGAAACAACTTTCAGACATCTCAGAATCATGTGGGAAGTTAACCTAAGTTGTTTCCATTAGGTTTGCAGTAAGTGCTTTGGTGTAAAATTGAAATGTATACTATTTGTATTGTCTAAGCATTGCATGCACTGAGATAACAACTTTTTTGTGTTGATGTGTACAGCCATGAAACAACTTTCAAACTACTCATAATCATGTGGAAAGTTGACCTAAGGTGTTTCCATTAGGTTTGCAGTAAGTGCTTTGGTGTAAAATTGAAATGTATACTATTTGTATTGTAAAAGCATTGCCTGCACTGAGAAAACAACTTTTTTGTCTTGATGTGCACAGGTATGAAACAACTTTCAGACATCTCAGAATCATATGGGAAGTTAATCTAAGTTGTTTCCATTAGTTTGCAGTAAGTACTTTGGTGTAAAATTGAGATGTATACTACCTTAAAGTCAGAGCATAGTAGTACTGAGAAATTAACTTTTTTGTCTTGATGAACTGAGGCATGAAACAACTTTAAACCTAGTCATACTCATCTGGGAAGTCAACCAAATCTGTTTGCATTAGGTTTGCAGTCAGGACTTTTGAGTACAATTGAAATGTATACTACTTTTATGTCAAAGCATTCTATTCACTGTGAAATCAACTTTTTTGTCTTTATGTGCACAGGTATGAAACAACTTTCAGACATCTCAGAATCATGTGGGAAGTTAAATTAAAGTGTTTCCATTAGGTTTGCAGTACGTTCTTTGGAGTGAAATTGAAATGTATACTATTTGTATTGTCTAAGCATTGCATGCACTGAGATAACAACTTTTTTGTGTTGATGTGTACAGCCATGAAACAACTTTCAAACTACTCATAATCATGTGGAAAGTTGACCTAAGGTGTTTCCATTAGGTTTGCAGTAAGTGCTTTGGTGTAAAATTGAAATGTATACTATTTGTATTGTAAAAGCATTGCATGCACTGAGAAAACAACTTTTATGTCTTTATGTGCACAGGTATGAAACAACTTTCAGACATCTCAGAATCATATGGGAAGTTAATCTAAGTTGTTTCCATTAGGTTTGCAGTAAGTACTTTGGTGTAAAATTGAAATGTATACTATTTGTATTGTCTAAGCATTACATGCACTGAGATAACAACTTTTTTGTGTTGATGTGTACAGCCATTAATCAACTTTCAAACTACTCATAATCATGTGGGAAGTTAACCTAAGGTGTTTCCATTAGTTTGCAGTAAGTTCTTTGGAGTGAAATTGAAATGTATACTATTTGTATTGTTTAAGCACTGCATGCACTGAGATAACAACTTTTTTGTGTTGATGTGTACAGCCATGAAACAACTTTCAAACTACTCATAATCATGTGGAAAGTTAACCTAAAGTGTTTCCATTAGGTTTGCAGTAAGTGCTTTGGTGTAAAATTGAATTGTATACTACTTGTATGTCAAAGCATTCTATTCACTGTGAAATCAACTTTTTTGTCTTTATGTGCACAGGTATGAAACAACTTTCAGACATCTCAGAATCATGTGGGAAGTTAAATTAAAGTGTTTCCATTAGGTTTGCAGTAAGTGCTTTGGAGTAAAATTGAAATGTATACTATTTGTATTGTCTAAGCATTGCAGGCACTGAGCTAACAACTTTTTTCTGTTGATGTGTACAGCCATGAAACAGCTTTCAAACTACTCATAATCATGTGGGAAGTTCACCTAAGGTGTTTCCATTAGGTTTGCAGTAAGTGCTTTGGTGTAAAATTGAAATGTATACTATTTGTATTGTAAAAGCATTGCATGCACTGAGAAAACAACTTTTTTGTCTTGATGTGCACAGGTATGAAACAACTTTCAGACATCTCAGAATCATACGGGAAGTTAATCTAAGTTGTTTCCATTAGGTTTGCAGTAAGTACTTTGGTGTAAAATTGAAATGTATACTATTTGTATTGTCTAAGCATTACATGCACTGAGATAACAACTTTTTTGTGTTGATGTGTACAGCCATGAATCAACTTTCAAACTACTCATAATCATGTGGGAAGTTAACCTAAGGTGTTTCCATTAGTTTGCAGTAAGTACTTTGGTGTAAAATTGAGATGTATACTACCTTAAAGTCAGAGCATAGTGGTACTGAGAAATTAACTTTTTTGTCTTGATGAACTGAGGTATGAAACAACTTTAAACCTAGTCATACTCATCTGGGAAGTTAACCAAATCTGTTTGCATTAGGTTTGCAGTCAGGACTTTTGAGTACAATTGAAATGTATACTACTTTTATGTCAAATCATTCTACTCACTGTGAAATCAACTTTTTTGTCTTTATGTGCACAGGTATGAAACAACTTTCAGACATCTCAGAATCATGTGGGAAGTTAACTTAAAGTGTTTCCATTAGGTTTGCAGTAAGTGCTTTGGAGTAAAGTTGAAATGTATACTATTTGTATTGTTTAAGCAGTGCATGCACTGAGATAACAACTTTTTTGTGTTGATGTGTACAGCCATGAAACAACTTTCAAACTACTCATAATCATGTGGAAAGTTAACCTAAAGTGTTTCCATTAGGTTTGCAGTAAGTGCTTTGGTGTAATATTGAAATGTATACTACTTTTATGTTAAAGCATTCTATTCACTGGGAAATGAACTTTTTTGTCTTTATGTGCACAGCTATGAAACAACTTTCAGACATCTCAGAATCATGTGGGAAGTTAACCTAAGTTGTTTCCATTAGGTTTGCAGTAAGTGCTTTGGTGTAAAATTGAAATGTGTACTGTTTGTATTGTAAAAGCATTGCATGCACTGAGAAAACAACTTTTTTGTCTTGATGTGCACAGGTATGAAACAACTTTCAGACATCTCAGAATCATGTGGGAAGTTAACCTAAGTTGTTTCCATTAGGTTTGCAGTAAGTGCTTTGGTGAAAAATTGAAATGTATACTACTTTTATGTTAAAGCTTTCTATTCACTGGAAAATCAACTTTTCTGTCTTTATGTGCACAGCTATGAAACAACTTTCAGACATCTCAGAATCATGTGGGAAGTTAACCTAAGTTGTTTCCATTAGGTTTGCAGTAAGTGCTTTGGTGTAAAATTGAAATGTATACTATTTGTATTGTCTAAGCATTGCATGCACTGAGATAACAACTTTTTTGTGTTGATGTGTACAGCCATGAAACAACTTTCAAACTACTCATAATCATGTGGAAAGTTGACATAAGGTGTTTCCATTAGGTTTGCAATAAGTGCTTTGGTGTAAAATTGAAATGTATACTATTTGTATTGTAAAAGCATTGCCTGCACTGAGAAAACAACTTTTTTGTCTTGATGTGCACAGGTATGAAACAACTTTCAGACATCTCAGAATCATATGGGAAGTTAATCTAAGTTGTTTCCATTAGTTTGCAGTAAGTACTTTGGTGTAAAATTGAGATGTATACTACCTTAAAGTCAGAGCATAGTAGTACTGAGAAATTAACTTTTTTGTCTTGATGAACTGAGGCATGAAACAACTTTAAACCTAGTCATACTCATCTGGGAAGTCAACCAAATCTGTTTGCATTAGGTTTGCAGTCAGGACTTTTGAGTACAATTGAAATGTATACTACTTTTATGTCAAAGCATTCTATTCACTGTGAAATCAACTTTTTTGTCTTTATGTGCACAGGTATGAAACAACTTTCAGACATCTCAGAATCATGTGGGAAGTTAAATTAAAGTGTTTCCATTAGGTTTGCAGTACGTTCTTTGGAGTGAAATTGAAATGTATACTATTTGTATTGTCTAAGCATTGCATGCACTGAGATAACAACTTTTTTGTGTTGATGTGTACAGCCATGAAACAACTTTCAAACTACTCATAATCATGTGGAAAGTTGACCTAAGGTGTTTCCATTAGGTTTGCAGTAAGTGCTTTGGTGTAAAATTGAAATGTATACTATTTGTATTGTAAAAGCATTGCATGCACTGAGAAAACAACTTTTTTGTCTTTATGTGCACAGGTATGAAACAACTTTCAGACATCTCAGAATCATATGGGAAGTTAACCTAAGTTGTTTCCATTAGGTTTGCAGTAAGTGCTTTGGTGTAAAATTGAAATGTGTACTGTTTGTATTGTAAAAGCATTGCATGCACTGAGAAAACAACTTTTTTGTCTTGATGTGCACAGGTATGAAACAACTTTCAGACATCTCAGAATCATGTGGGAAGTTAACCTAAGTTGTTTCCATTAGGTTTGCAGTAAGTGCTTTGGTGAAAAATTGAAATGTATACTACTTTTATGTTAAAGCTTTCTATTCACTGGAAAATCAACTTTTCTGTCTTTATGTGCACAGCTATGAAACAACTTTCAGACATCTCAGAATCATGTGGGAAGTTAACCTAAGTTGTTTCCATTAGGTTTGCAGTAAGTGCTTTGGTGTAAAATTGAAATGTATACTATTTGTATTGTCTAAGCATTGCATGCACTGAGATAACAACTTTTTTGTGTTGATGTGTACAGCCATGAAACAACTTTCAAACTACTCATAATCATGTGGAAAGTTGACATAAGGTGTTTCCATTAGGTTTGCAATAAGTGCTTTGGTGTAAAATTGAAATGTATACTATTTGTATTGTAAAAGCATTGCCTGCACTGAGAAAACAACTTTTTTGTCTTGATGTGCACAGGTATGAAACAACTTTCAGACATCTCAGAATCATATGGGAAGTTAATCTAAGTTGTTTCCATTAGTTTGCAGTAAGTACTTTGGTGTAAAATTGAGATGTATACTACCTTAAAGTCAGAGCATAGTAGTACTGAGAAATTAACTTTTTTGTCTTGATGAACTGAGGCATGAAACAACTTTAAACCTAGTCATACTCATCTGGGAAGTCAACCAAATCTGTTTGCATTAGGTTTGCAGTCAGGACTTTTGAGTACAATTGAAATGTATACTACTTTTATGTCAAAGCATTCTATTCACTGTGAAATCAACTTTTTTGTCTTTATGTGCACAGGTATGAAACAACTTTCAGACATCTCAGAATCATGTGGGAAGTTAAATTAAAGTGTTTCCATTAGGTTTGCAGTACGTTCTTTGGAGTGAAATTGAAATGTATACTATTTGTATTGTCTAAGCATTGCATGCACTGAGATAACAACTTTTTTGTGTTGATGTGTACAGCCATGAAACAACTTTCAAACTACTCATAATCATGTGGAAAGTTGACCTAAGGTGTTTCCATTAGGTTTGCAGTAAGTGCTTTGGTGTAAAATTGAAATGTATACTATTTGTATTGTAAAAGCATTGCATGCACTGAGAAAACAACTTTTTTGTCTTTATGTGCACAGGTATGAAACAACTTTCAGACATCTCAGAATCATATGGGAAGTTAATCTAAGTTGTTTCCATTAGGTTTGCAGTAAGTACTTTGGTGTAAAATTGAAATGTATACTATTTGTATTGTCTAAGCATTACATGCACTGAGATAACAACTTTTTTGTGTTGATGTGTACAGCCATTAATCAACTTTCAAACTACTCATAATCATGTGGGAAGTTAACCTAAGGTGTTTCCATTAGTTTGCAGTAAGTTCTTTGGAGTGAAATTGAAATGTATACTATTTGTATTGTTTAAGCACTGCATGCACTGAGATAACAACTTTTTTGTGTTGATGTGTACAGCCATGAAACAACTTTCAAACTACTCATAATCATGTGGAAAGTTAACCTAAAGTGTTTCCATTAGGTTTGCAGTAAGTGCTTTGGTGTAAAATTGAATTGTATACTACTTGTATGTCAAAGCATTCTATTCACTGTGAAATCAACTTTTTTGTCTTTATGTGCACAGGTATGAAACAACTTTCAGACATCTCAGAATCATGTGGGAAGTTAAATTAAAGTGTTTCCATTAGGTTTGCAGTAAGTGCTTTGGAGTAAAATTGAAATGTATACTATTTGTATTGTCTAAGCATTGCAGGCACTGAGCTAACAACTTATTTCTGTTGATGTGTACAGCCATGAAACAGCTTTCAAACTACTCATAATCATGTGGGAAGTTCACCTAAGGTGTTTCCATTAGGTTTGCAGTAAGTACTTTGGTGTAAAATTGAATTGTATACTATTTGTATTGTAAAAGCATTGCTTGCACTGAGAAAACAACTTCTTTGTCTTGATGTGCACAGGTATGAAACTACTTTCAGACATCTCAGAATCATGTGGGAAGTTAACCTAAGTTGTTTCCATTAGGTTTGCAGTAAGTGCTTTGGTGTAAAATTGAAATGTATACTATTTGTATTGTCTAAGCATTGCATGCACTGAGATAACAACTTTTTTCTGTTGATGTGTACAGCCATGAAACAACTTTCAAACTACTCATAATCATGTGGAAAGTTGACCTAAGGTGTTTCCATTAGGTTCGCAGTAAGTGCTTTGGTGTAAACCCGAAATGTATACTATTTGTATTGTAAAAGCATTGCATGCACTGAGAAAACAACTTTTTTGTCTTGATATGCACAGGTATGAAACAACTTTCAGACATCTCAGAATCATATGGGAAGTTAATGTAAGTTGTTTCCATTAGGTTTGCAGTAAGTGCTTTGGTGTAAAATTGAAATGTATACTACTTTTATGTTAAAGCTTTCTATTCACTGGGAAATCAACTTTTCTGTCTTTATGTGCACAGCTATGAAACAACTTTCAGACATCTCAGAATCATGTGGGAAGTTAACCTAAGTTGTTTCCATTAGGTTTGCAGTAAGTGCTTTGGTGTAAAATTGAAATGTATACTATTTGTATTGTCTAAGCATTGCATGCACTGAGATAACAACTTTTTTGTGTTGATGTGTACAGCCATGAAACAACTTTCAAACTACTCATAATCATGTGGAAAGTTGACATAAGGTGTTTCCATTAGGTTTGCAGTAAGTGCTTTGGTGTAAAATTGAAATGTATACTATTTGTATTGTAAAAGCATTGCCTGCACTGAGAAAACAACTTTTTTGTCTTGATGTGCACAGGTATGAAACAACTTTCAGACATCTCAGAATCATATGGGAAGTTAATCTAAGTTGTTTCCATTAGTTTGCAGTAAGTACTTTGGTGTAAAATTGAGATGTATACTACCTTAAAGTCAGAGCATAGTAGTACTGAGAAATTAACTTTTTTGTCTTGATGAACTGAGGCATGAAACAACTTTAAACCTAGTCATACTCATCTGGGAAGTCAACCAAATCTGTTTGCATTAGGTTTGCAGTCAGGACTTTTGAGTACAATTGAAATGTATACTACTTTTATGTCAAAGCATTCTATTCACTGTGAAATCAACTTTTTTGTCTTTATGTGCACAGGTATGAAACAACTTTCAGACATCTCAGAATCATGTGGGAAGTTAAATTAAAGTGTTTCCATTAGGTTTGCAGTACGTTCTTTGGAGTGAAATTGAAATGTATACTATTTGTATTGTCTAAGCATTGCATGCACTGAGATAACAACTTTTTTGTGTTGATGTGTACAGCCATGAAACAACTTTCAAACTACTCATAATCATGTGGAAAGTTGACCTAAGGTGTTTCCATTAGGTTTGCAGTAAGTGCTTTGGTGTAAAATTGAAATGTATACTATTTGTATTGTAAAAGCATTGCATGCACTGAGAAAACAACTTTTTTGTCTTTATGTGCACAGGTATGAAACAACTTTCAGACATCTCAGAATCATATGGGAAGTTAATCTAAGTTGTTTCCATTAGGTTTGCAGTAAGTACTTTGGTGTAAAATTGAAATGTATACTATTTGTATTGTCTAAGCATTACATGCACTGAGATAACAACTTTTTTGTGTTGATGTGTACAGCCATTAATCAACTTTCAAACTACTCATAATCATGTGGGAAGTTAACCTAAGGTGTTTCCATTAGTTTGCAGTAAGTTCTTTGGAGTGAAATTGAAATGTATACTATTTGTATTGTTTAAGCACTGCATGCACTGAGATAACAACTTTTTTGTGTTGATGTGTACAGCCATGAAACAACTTTCAAACTACTCATAATCATGTGGAAAGTTAACCTAAAGTGTTTCCATTAGGTTTGCAGTAAGTGCTTTGGTGTAAAATTGAATTGTATACTACTTGTATGTCAAAGCATTCTATTCACTGTGAAATCAACTTTTTTGTCTTTATGTGCACAGGTATGAAACAACTTTCAGACATCTCAGAATCATGTGGGAAGTTAAATTAAAGTGTTTCCATTAGGTTTGCAGTAAGTGCTTTGGAGTAAAATTGAAATGTATACTATTTGTATTGTCTAAGCATTGCAGGCACTGAGCTAACAACTTTTTTCTGTTGATGTGTACAGCCATGAAACAGCTTTCAAACTACTCATAATCATGTGGGAAGTTCACCTAAGGTGTTTCCATTAGGTTTGCAGTAAGTGCTTTGGTGTAAAATTGAAATGTATACTATTTGTATTGTAAAAGCATTGCATGCACTGAGAAAACAACTTTTTTGTCTTGATGTGCACAGGTATGAAACAACTTTCAGACATCTCAGAATCATACGGGAAGTTAATCTAAGTTGTTTCCATTAGGTTTGCAGTAAGTACTTTGGTGTAAAATTGAAATGTATACTATTTGTATTGTCTAAGCATTACATGCACTGAGATAACAACTTTTTTGTGTTGATGTGTACAGCCATGAATCAACTTTCAAACTACTCATAATCATGTGGGAAGTTAACCTAAGGTGTTTCCATTAGTTTGCAGTAAGTACTTTGGTGTAAAATTGAGATGTATACTACCTTAAAGTCAGAGCATAGTAGTACTGAGAAATTAACTTTTTTGTCTTGATGAACTGAGGCATGAAACAACTTTAAACCTAGTCATACTCATCTGGGAAGTCAACCAAATCTGTTTGCATTAGGTTTGCAGTCAGGACTTTTGAGTACAATTGAAATGTATACTACTTTTATGTCAAAGCATTCTATTCACTGTGAAATCAACTTTTTTGTCTTTATGTGCACAGGTATGAAACAACTTTCAGACATCTCAGAATCATGTGGGAAGTTAAATTAAAGTGTTTCCATTAGGTTTGCAGTACGTTCTTTGGAGTGAAATTGAAATGTATACTATTTGTATTGTCTAAGCATTGCATGCACTGAGATAACAACTTTTTTGTGTTGATGTGTACAGCCATGAAACAACTTTCAAACTACTCATAATCATGTGGAAAGTTGACCTAAGGTGTTTCCATTAGGTTTGCAGTAAGTGCTTTGGTGTAAAATTGAAATGTATACTATTTGTATTGTAAAAGCATTGCATGCACTGAGAAAACAACTTTTTTGTCTTTATGTGCACAGGTATGAAACAACTTTCAGACATCTCAGAATCATATGGGAAGTTAATCTAAGTTGTTTCCATTAGGTTTGCAGTAAGTACTTTGGTGTAAAATTGAAATGTATACTATTTGTATTGTCTAAGCATTACATGCACTGAGATAACAACTTTTTTGTGTTGATGTGTACAGCCATTAATCAACTTTCAAACTACTCATAATCATGTGGGAAGTTAACCTAAGGTGTTTCCATTAGTTTGCAGTAAGTTCTTTGGAGTGAAATTGAAATGTATACTATTTGTATTGTTTAAGCACTGCATGCACTGAGATAACAACTTTTTTGTGTTGATGTGTACAGCCATGAAACAACTTTCAAACTACTCATAATCATGTGGAAAGTTAACCTAAAGTGTTTCCATTAGGTTTGCAGTAAGTGCTTTGGTGTAAAATTGAATTGTATACTACTTGTATGTCAAAGCATTCTATTCACTGTGAAATCAACTTTTTTGTCTTTATGTGCACAGGTATGAAACAACTTTCAGACATCTCAGAATCATGTGGGAAGTTAAATTAAAGTGTTTCCATTAGGTTTGCAGTAAGTGCTTTGGAGTAAAATTGAAATGTATACTATTTGTATTGTCTAAGCATTGCAGGCACTGAGCTAACAACTTTTTTCTGTTGATGTGTACAGCCATGAAACAGCTTTCAAACTACTCATAATCATGTGGGAAGTTCACCTAAGGTGTTTCCATTAGGTTTGCAGTAAGTGCTTTGGTGTAAAATTGAAATGTATACTATTTGTATTGTAAAAGCATTGCATGCACTGAGAAAACAACTTTTTTGTCTTGATGTGCACAGGTATGAAACAACTTTCAGACATCTCAGAATCATACGGGAAGTTAATCTAAGTTGTTTCCATTAGGTTTGCAGTAAGTACTTTGGTGTAAAATTGAAATGTATACTATTTGTATTGTCTAAGCATTACATGCACTGAGATAACAACTTTTTTGTGTTGATGTGTACAGCCATGAATCAACTTTCAAACTACTCATAATCATGTGGGAAGTTAACCTAAGGTGTTTCCATTAGTTTGCAGTAAGTACTTTGGTGTAAAATTGAGATGTATACTACCTTAAAGTCAGAGCATAGTAGTACTGAGAAATTAACTTTTTTGTCTTGATGAACTGAGGTATGAAACAACTTTAAACCTAGTCATACTCATCTGGGAAGTTAACCAAATCTGTTTGCATTAGGTTTGCAGTCAGGACTTTTGAGTACAATTGAAATGTATACTACTTTTATGTCAAATCATTCTACTCACTGTGAAATCAACTTTTTTGTCTTTATGTGCACAGGTATGAAACAACTTTCAGACATCTCAGAATCATGTGGGAAGTTAACTTAAAGTGTTTCCATTAGGTTTGCAGTAAGTGCTTTGGAGTAAAGTTGAAATGTATACTATTTGTATTGTTTAAGCAGTGCATGCACTGAGATAACAACTTTTTTGTGTTGATGTGTACAGCCATGAAACAACTTTCAAACTACTCATAATCATGTGGAAAGTTAACCTAAAGTGTTTCCATTAGGTTTGCAGTAAGTGCTTTGGTGTAATATTGAAATGTATACTACTTTTATGTTAAAGCATTCTATTCACTGGGAAATGAACTTTTTTGTCTTTATGTGCACAGCTATGAAACAACTTTCAGACATCTCAGAATCATGTGGGAAGTTAACCTAAGTTGTTTCCATTAGGTTTGCAGTAAGTGCTTTGGTGTAAAATTGAAATGTATACTATTTGTATTGTCTAAGCATTGCATGCACTGAGATAACAACTTTTTTGTGTTGATGTGTACAGCCATGAAACAACTTTCAAACTACTCATAATCATGTGGAAAGTTGACCTAAGGTGTTTCCATTAGGTTCGCAGTAAGTGCTTTGGTGTAAAATTGAAATGTATACTATTTGTATTGTAAAAGCATTGCATGCACTGAGAAAACAACTTTTTTGTCTTGATGTCCACAGGTATGAAACAACTTTCAGACATCTCAGAATCATATGGGAAGTTAATCTAAGTTGTTTCCATTAGCTTTGCAGTAAGTACTTTGGTGTAAAATTGAAATGTATACTATTTGTATTGTCTAAGCATTATATGCACTGAGATAACAACTTTTTTGTGTTGATGTGTACAGCCATGAATCAACTTTCAAACTACTCATAATCATGTGGGAAGTTAACGTAAGGTGTTTCCATTAGTTTGCAGTAAGTACTTTGGTGTAAAATTGAGATGTATACTACCTTAAAGTCAGAGCATAGTAGTACTGAGAAATTAACTTTTTTGTCTTGATGAACTGAGGCATGAAACAACTTTAAACCTAGTCATACTCATCTGGGAAGTTAACCAAATCTGTTTGCATTAGGTTTGCAGTCAGGACTTTTGAGTACAATTGAAATGTATACTACTTTTATGTCAAATCATTCTACTCACTGTGAAATCAACTTTTTTGTCTTTATGTGCACAGGTATGAAACAACTTTCAGACATCTCAGAATCATGTGGGAAGTTAACTTAAAGTGTTTCCATTAGGTTTGCAGTAAGTGCTTTGGAGTAAAATTGAAATGTATACTATTTGTATTGTTTAAGCAGTGCATGCACTGAGATAACAACTTTTTTGTGTTGATGTGTACAGCCATGAAACAACTTTCAAACTACTCATAATCATGTGGAAAGTTAAACTAAAGTGTTTCCATTAGGGTTGCAGTAAGTGCTTTGGTGTAAAATTGAAATGTATACTACTTTTATGTCAAAGCATTCTATTCACTGTGAAATCAACTTTTTTGTCTTTATGTGCACAGCTATGAAACAACTTTCAGACATCTGAGAATCATGTGGGAAGTTAACCTATGGTGTTTCCTTTAGGTTTGCAGTAAGTGCTTTGGAGTAAAATTGAAATGTATACTATTTGTATTGTCTAAGCATTGCATGCTCTGAGATAACAACTTTTTTCTGTTGATGTGTACAGCCATGAAACAACTTTCAAACTACTCATAATCATGTGGAAAGTTAACCTAAGGTGTTTCCATTAGGTTTGCAGTAAGTGCTGTGGTGTAAAATTGAAATGTGTACTGTTTGTATTGTAAAAGCATTGCATGCACTGAGAAAACAACTTTTTTGTCTTGATGTGCACAGGTATGAAACAACTTTCAGACATCTCAGAATCATGTGGGAAGTTAACCTAAGTTGTTTCCATTAGGTTTGCAGTAAGTGCTTTGGTGTAAAATTGAAATGTATACTATTTGTATTGTCTAAGCATTGCATGCACTGAGATAACAACTTTTTTGTGTTGATGTGTACAGCCATGAAACAACTTTCAAACTACTCATAATCATGTGGAAAGTTGACATAAGGTGTTTCCATTAGGTTTGCAGTAAGTGCTTTGGTGTAAAATTGAAATGTATACTATTTGTATTGTAAAAACATTGCCTGCACTGAGAAAACAACTTTTTTGTCTTGATGTGCACAGGTATGAAACAACTTTCAGACATCTCAGAATCATATGGGAAGTTAATCTGTTGTTTCCATTAGTTTGCAGTAAGTACTTTGGTGTAAAATTGAGATGTATACTACCTTAAAGTCAGAGCATAGTAGTACTGAGAAATTAACTTTTTTGTCTTGATGAACTGAGGCATGAAACAACTTTAAACCTAGTCATACTCATCTGGGAAGTCAACCAAATCTGTTTGCATTAGGTTTGCAGTCAGGACTTTTGAGTACAATTGAAATGTATACTACTTTTATGTCAAAGCATTCTATTCACTGTGAAATCAACTTTTTTGTCTTTATGTGCACAGGTATGAAACAACTTTCAGACATCTCAGAATCATGTGGGAAGTTAAATTAAAGTGTTTCCATTAGGTTTGCAGTACGTTCTTTGGAGTGAAATTGAAATGTATACTATTTGTATTGTCTAAGCATTGCATGCACTGAGATAACAACTTTTTTGTGTTGATGTGTACAGCCATGAAACAACTTTCAAACTACTCATAATCATGTGGAAAGTTGACCTAAGGTGTTTCCATTAGGTTTGCAGTAAGTGCTTTGGTGTAAAATTGAAATGTATACTATTTGTATTGTAAAAGCATTGCATGCACTGAGAAAACAACTTTTTTGTCTTTATGTGCACAGGTATGAAACAACTTTCAGACATCTCAGAATCATATGGGAAGTTAATCTAAGTTGTTTCCATTAGGTTTGCAGTAAGTACTTTGGTGTAAAATTGAAATGTATACTATTTGTATTGTCTAAGCATTACATGCACTGAGATAACAACTTTTTTGTGTTGATGTGTACAGCCATTAATCAACTTTCAAACAACTCATAATCATGTGGGAAGTTAACCTAAGGTGTTTCCATTAGTTTGCAGTAAGTTCTTTGGAGTGAAATTGAAATGTATACTATTTGTATTGTTTAAGCACTGCATGCACTGAGATAACAACTTTTTTGTGTTGATGTGTACAGCCATGAAACAACTTTCAAACTACTCATAATCATGTGGAAAGTTAACCTAAAGTGTTTCCATTAGGTTTGCAGTAAGTGCTTTGGTGTAAAATTGAATTGTATACTACTTGTATGTCAAAGCATTCTATTCACTGTGAAATCAACTTTTTTGTCTTTATGTGCACAGGTATGAAACAACTTTCAGACATCTCAGAATCATGTGGGAAGTTAACTTAAAGTGTTTCCATTAGGTTTGCAGTAAGTGCTTTGGAGTAAAATTGAAATGTATACTATTTGTATTGTTTAAGCAGTGCATGCACTGAGATAACAACTTTTTTGTGTTGATGTGTACAGCCATGAAACAACTTTCAAACTACTCATAATCATGTGGAAAGTTAAACTAAAGTGTTTCCATTAGGGTTGCAGTAAGTGCTTTGGTGTAAAATTGAAATGTATACTACTTTTATGTCAAAGCATTCTATTCACTGTGAAATGAACTTTTTTGTCTTTATGTGCACAGCTATGAAACAACTTTCAGACATCTCAGAATCATGTGGGAAGTTAACCTATGGTGTTTCCTTTAGGTTTGCAGTAAGTGCTTTGGAGTAAAATTGAAATGTATACTATTTGTATTGTCTAAGCATTGCATGCTCTGCGATAACAACTTTTTTCTGTTGATGTGTACAGCCATGAAACAACTTTCAAACTACTCATAATCATGTGGAAAGTTAACCTAAGGTGTTTCCATTAGGTTTGCAGTAAGTGCTGTGGTGTAAAATTGAAATGTGTACTGTTTGTATTGTAAAAGCATTGCAGGCACTGAGCTAACAACTTTTTTCTGTTGATGTGTACAGCCATGAAACAGCTTTCAAACTACTCATAATCATGTGGGAAGTTCACCTAAGGTGTTTCCATTAGGTTTGCAGTAAGTACTTTGGTGTAAAATTGAATTGTATACTATTTGTATTGTAAAAGCATTGCTTGCACTGAGAAAACAACTTCTTTGTCTTGATGTGCACAGGTATGAAACTACTTTCAGACATCTCAGAATCATGTGGGAAGTTAACCTAAGTTGTTTCCATTAGGTTTGCAGTAAGTGCTTTGGTGTAAAATTGAAATGTATACTATTTGTATTGTCTAAGCATTGCATGCACTGAGATAACAACTTTTTTCTGTTGATGTGTACAGCCATGAAACAACTTTCAAACTACTCATAATCATGTGGAAAGTTGACCTAAGGTGTTTCCATTAGGTTCGCAGTAAGTGCTTTGGTGTAAACCCGAAATGTATACTATTTGTATTGTAAAAGCATTGCATGCACTGAGAAAACAACTTTTTTGTCTTGATGTGCACAGGTATGAAACAACTTTCAGACATCTCAGAATCATATGGGAAGTTAATGTAAGTTGTTTCCATTAGGTTTGCAGTAAGTGCTTTGGTGTAAAATTGAAATGTATACTACTTTTATGTTAAAGCTTTCTATTCACTGGGAAATCAACTTTTCTGTCTTTATGTGCACAGCTATGAAACAACTTTCAGACATCTCAGAATCATGTGGGAAGTTAACCTAAGTTGTTTCCATTAGGTTTGCAGTAAGTGCTTTGGTGTAAAATTGAAATGTATACTATTTGTATTGTCTAAGCATTGCATGCACTGAGATAACAACTTTTTTGTGTTGATGTGTACAGCCATGAAACAACTTTCAAACTACTCATAATCATGTGGAAAGTTGACATAAGGTGTTTCCATTAGGTTTGCAGTAAGTGCTTTGGTGTAAAATTGAAATGTATACTATTTGTATTGTAAAAGCATTGCCTGCACTGAGAAAACAACTTTTTTGTCTTGATGTGCACAGGTATGAAACAACTTTCAGACATCTCAGAATCATATGGGAAGTTAATCTAAGTTGTTTCCATTAGTTTGCAGTAAGTACTTTGGTGTAAAATTGAGATGTATACTACCTTAAAGTCAGAGCATAGTAGTACTGAGAAATTAACTTTTTTGTCTTGATGAACTGAGGCATGAAACAACTTTAAACCTAGTCATACTCATCTGGGAAGTCAACCAAATCTGTTTGCATTAGGTTTGCAGTCAGGACTTTTGAGTACAATTGAAATGTATACTACTTTTATGTCAAAGCATTCTATTCACTGTGAAATCAACTTTTTTGTCTTTATGTGCACAGGTATGAAACAACTTTCAGACATCTCAGAATCATGTGGGAAGTTAAATTAAAGTGTTTCCATTAGGTTTGCAGTACGTTCTTTGGAGTGAAATTGAAATGTATACTATTTGTATTGTCTAAGCATTGCATGCACTGAGATAACAACTTTTTTGTGTTGATGTGTACAGCCATGAAACAACTTTCAAACTACTCATAATCATGTGGAAAGTTGACCTAAGGTGTTTCCATTAGGTTTGCAGTAAGTGCTTTGGTGTAAAATTGAAATGTATACTATTTGTATTGTAAAAGCATTGCATGCACTGAGAAAACAACTTTTATGTCTTTATGTGCACAGGTATGAAACAACTTTCAGACATCTCAGAATCATATGGGAAGTTAATCTAAGTTGTTTCCATTAGGTTTGCAGTAAGTACTTTGGTGTAAAATTGAAATGTATACTATTTGTATTGTCTAAGCATTACATGCACTGAGATAACAACTTTTTTGTGTTGATGTGTACAGCCATTAATCAACTTTCAAACTACTCATAATCATGTGGGAAGTTAACCTAAGGTGTTTCCATTAGTTTGCAGTAAGTTCTTTGGAGTGAAATTGAAATGTATACTATTTGTATTGTTTAAGCACTGCATGCACTGAGATAACAACTTTTTTGTGTTGATGTGTACAGCCATGAAACAACTTTCAAACTACTCATAATCATGTGGAAAGTTAACCTAAAGTGTTTCCATTAGGTTTGCAGTAAGTGCTTTGGTGTAAAATTGAATTGTATACTACTTGTATGTCAAAGCATTCTATTCACTGTGAAATCAACTTTTTTGTCTTTATGTGCACAGGTATGAAACAACTTTCAGACATCTCAGAATCATGTGGGAAGTTAAATTAAAGTGTTTCCATTAGGTTTGCAGTAAGTGCTTTGGAGTAAAATTGAAATGTATACTATTTGTATTGTCTAAGCATTGCAGGCACTGAGCTAACAACTTTTTTCTGTTGATGTGTACAGCCATGAAACAGCTTTCAAACTACTCATAATCATGTGGGAAGTTCACCTAAGGTGTTTCCATTAGGTTTGCAGTAAGTGCTTTGGTGTAAAATTGAAATGTATACTATTTGTATTGTAAAAGCATTGAATGCACTGAGAAAACAACTTTTTTGTCTTGATGTGCACAGGTATGAAACAACTTTCAGACATCTCAGAATCATACGGGAAGTTAATCTAAGTTGTTTCCATTAGGTTTGCAGTAAGTACTTTGGTGTAAAATTGAAATGTATACTATTTGTATTGTCTAAGCATTACATGCACTGAGATAACAACTTTTTTGTGTTGATGTGTACAGCCATGAATCAACTTTCAAACTACTCATAATCATGTGGGAAGTTAACCTAAGGTGTTTCCATTAGTTTGCAGTAAGTACTTTGGTGTAAAATTGAGATGTATACTACCTTAAAGTCAGAGCATAGTAGTACTGAGAAATTAACTTTTTTGTCTTGATGAACTGAGGTATGAAACAACTTTAAACCTAGTCATACTCATCTGGGAAGTTAACCAAATCTGTTTGCATTAGGTTTGCAGTCAGGACTTTTGAGTACAATTGAAATGTATACTACTTTTATGTCAAATCATTCTACTCACTGTGAAATCAACTTTTTTGTCTTTATGTGCACAGGTATGAAACAACTTTCAGACATCTCAGAATCATGTGGGAAGTTAACTTAAAGTGTTTCCATTAGGTTTGCAGTAAGTGCTTTGGAGTAAAGTTGAAATGTATACTATTTGTATTGTTTAAGCAGTGCATGCACTGAGATAACAACTTTTTTGTGTTGATGTGTACAGCCATGAAACAACTTTCAAACTACTCATAATCATGTGGAAAGTTAACCTAAAGTGTTTCCATTAGGTTTGCAGTAAGTGCTTTGGTGTAATATTGAAATGTATACTACTTTTATGTTAAAGCATTCTATTCACTGGGAAATGAACTTTTTTGTCTTTATGTGCACAGCTATGAAACAACTTTCAGACATCTCAGAATCATGTGGGAAGTTAACCTAAGTTGTTTCCATTAGGTTTGCAGTAAGTGCTTTGGTGTAAAATTGAAATGTGTACTGTTTGTATTGTAAAAGCATTGCATGCACTGAGAAAACAACTTTTTTGTCTTGATGTGCACAGGTATGAAACAACTTTCAGACATCTCAGAATCATGTGGGAAGTTAACCTAAGTTGTTTCCATTAGGTTTGCAGTAAGTGCTTTGGTGAAAAATTGAAATGTATACTACTTTTATGTTAAAGCTTTCTATTCACTGGAAAATCAACTTTTCTGTCTTTATGTGCACAGCTATGAAACAACTTTCAGACATCTCAGAATCATGTGGGAAGTTAACCTAAGTTGTTTCCATTAGGTTTGCAGTAAGTGCTTTGGTGTAAAATTGAAATGTATACTATTTGTATTGTCTAAGCATTGCATGCACTGAGATAACAACTTTTTTGTGTTGATGTGTACAGCCATGAAACAACTTTCAAACTACTCATAATCATGTGGAAAGTTGACATAAGGTGTTTCCATTAGGTTTGCAATAAGTGCTTTGGTGTAAAATTGAAATGTATACTATTTGTATTGTAAAAGCATTGCCTGCACTGAGAAAACAACTTTTTTGTCTTGATGTGCACAGGTATGAAACAACTTTCAGACATCTCAGAATCATATGGGAAGTTAATCTAAGTTGTTTCCATTAGTTTGCAGTAAGTACTTTGGTGTAAAATTGAGATGTATACTACCTTAAAGTCAGAGCATAGTAGTACTGAGAAATTAACTTTTTTGTCTTGATGAACTGAGGCATGAAACAACTTTAAACCTAGTCATACTCATCTGGGAAGTCAACCAAATCTGTTTGCATTAGGTTTGCAGTCAGGACTTTTGAGTACAATTGAAATGTATACTACTTTTATGTCAAAGCATTCTATTCACTGTGAAATCAACTTTTTTGTCTTTATGTGCACAGGTATGAAACAACTTTCAGACATCTCAGAATCATGTGGGAAGTTAAATTAAAGTGTTTCCATTAGGTTTGCAGTACGTTCTTTGGAGTGAAATTGAAATGTATACTATTTGTATTGTCTAAGCATTGCATGCACTGAGATAACAACTTTTTTGTGTTGATGTGTACAGCCATGAAACAACTTTCAAACTACTCATAATCATGTGGAAAGTTGACCTAAGGTGTTTCCATTAGGTTTGCAGTAAGTGCTTTGGTGTAAAATTGAAATGTATACTATTTGTATTGTAAAAGCATTGCATGCACTGAGAAAACAACTTTTTTGTCTTTATGTGCACAGGTATGAAACAACTTTCAGACATCTCAGAATCATATGGGAAGTTAATCTAAGTTGTTTCCATTAGGTTTGCAGTAAGTACTTTGGTGTAAAATTGAAATGTATACTATTTGTATTGTCTAAGCATTACATGCACTGAGATAACAACTTTTTTGTGTTGATGTGTACAGCCATTAATCAACTTTCAAACTACTCATAATCATGTGGGAAGTTAACCTAAGGTGTTTCCATTAGTTTGCAGTAAGTTCTTTGGAGTGAAATTGAAATGTATACTATTTGTATTGTTTAAGCACTGCATGCACTGAGATAACAACTTTTTTGTGTTGATGTGTACAGCCATGAAACAACTTTCAAACTACTCATAATCATGTGGAAAGTTAACCTAAAGTGTTTCCATTAGGTTTGCAGTAAGTGCTTTGGTGTAAAATTGAATTGTATACTACTTGTATGTCAAAGCATTCTATTCACTGTGAAATCAACTTTTTTGTCTTTATGTGCACAGGTATGAAACAACTTTCAGACATCTCAGAATCATGTGGGAAGTTAAATTAAAGTGTTTCCATTAGGTTTGCAGTAAGTGCTTTGGAGTAAAATTGAAATGTATACTATTTGTATTGTCTAAGCATTGCAGGCACTGAGCTAACAACTTTTTTCTGTTGATGTGTACAGCCATGAAACAGCTTTCAAACTACTCATAATCATGTGGGAAGTTCACCTAAGGTGTTTCCATTAGGTTTGCAGTAAGTACTTTGGTGTAAAATTGAATTGTATACTATTTGTATTGTAAAAGCATTGCTTGCACTGAGAAAACAACTTCTTTGTCTTGATGTGCACAGGTATGAAACTACTTTCAGACATCTCAGAATCATGTGGGAAGTTAACCTAAGTTGTTTCCATTAGGTTTGCAGTAAGTGCTTTGGTGTAAAATTGAAATGTATACTATTTGTATTGTCTAAGCATTGCATGCACTGAGATAACAACTTTTTTCTGTTGATGTGTACAGCCATGAAACAACTTTCAAACTACTCATAATCATGTGGAAAGTTGACCTAAGGTGTTTCCATTAGGTTCGCAGTAAGTGCTTTGGTGTAAACCCGAAATGTATACTATTTGTATTGTAAAAGCATTGCATGCACTGAGAAAACAACTTTTTTGTCTTGATATGCACAGGTATGAAACAACTTTCAGACATCTCAGAATCATATGGGAAGTTAATGTAAGTTGTTTCCATTAGGTTTGCAGTAAGTGCTTTGGTGTAAAATTGAAATGTATACTACTTTTATGTTAAAGCTTTCTATTCACTGGGAAATCAACTTTTCTGTCTTTATGTGCACAGCTATGAAACAACTTTCAGACATCTCAGAATCATGTGGGAAGTTAACCTAAGTTGTTTCCATTAGGTTTGCAGTAAGTGCTTTGGTGTAAAATTGAAATGTATACTATTTGTATTGTCTAAGCATTGCATGCACTGAGATAACAACTTTTTTGTGTTGATGTGTACAGCCATGAAACAACTTTCAAACTACTCATAATCATGTGGAAAGTTGACATAAGGTGTTTCCATTAGGTTTGCAGTAAGTGCTTTGGTGTAAAATTGAAATGTATACTATTTGTATTGTAAAAGCATTGCCTGCACTGAGAAAACAACTTTTTTGTCTTGATGTGCACAGGTATGAAACAACTTTCAGACATCTCAGAATCATATGGGAAGTTAATCTAAGTTGTTTCCATTAGTTTGCAGTAAGTACTTTGGTGTAAAATTGAGATGTATACTACCTTAAAGTCAGAGCATAGTAGTACTGAGAAATTAACTTTTTTGTCTTGATGAACTGAGGCATGAAACAACTTTAAACCTAGTCATACTCATCTGGGAAGTCAACCAAATCTGTTTGCATTAGGTTTGCAGTCAGGACTTTTGAGTACAATTGAAATGTATACTACTTTTATGTCAAAGCATTCTATTCACTGTGAAATCAACTTTTTTGTCTTTATGTGCACAGGTATGAAACAACTTTCAGACATCTCAGAATCATGTGGGAAGTTAAATTAAAGTGTTTCCATTAGGTTTGCAGTACGTTCTTTGGAGTGAAATTGAAATGTATACTATTTGTATTGTCTAAGCATTGCATGCACTGAGATAACAACTTTTTTGTGTTGATGTGTACAGCCATGAAACAACTTTCAAACTACTCATAATCATGTGGAAAGTTGACCTAAGGTGTTTCCATTAGGTTTGCAGTAAGTGCTTTGGTGTAAAATTGAAATGTATACTATTTGTATTGTAAAAGCATTGCATGCACTGAGAAAACAACTTTTTTGTCTTTATGTGCACAGGTATGAAACAACTTTCAGACATCTCAGAATCATATGGGAAGTTAATCTAAGTTGTTTCCATTAGGTTTGCAGTAAGTACTTTGGTGTAAAATTGAAATGTATACTATTTGTATTGTCTAAGCATTACATGCACTGAGATAACAACTTTTTTGTGTTGATGTGTACAGCCATTAATCAACTTTCAAACTACTCATAATCATGTGGGAAGTTAACCTAAGGTGTTTCCATTAGTTTGCAGTAAGTTCTTTGGAGTGAAATTGAAATGTATACTATTTGTATTGTTTAAGCACTGCATGCACTGAGATAACAACTTTTTTGTGTTGATGTGTACAGCCATGAAACAACTTTCAAACTACTCATAATCATGTGGAAAGTTAACCTAAAGTGTTTCCATTAGGTTTGCAGTAAGTGCTTTGGTGTAAAATTGAATTGTATACTACTTGTATGTCAAAGCATTCTATTCACTGTGAAATCAACTTTTTTGTCTTTATGTGCACAGGTATGAAACAACTTTCAGACATCTCAGAATCATGTGGGAAGTTAAATTAAAGTGTTTCCATTAGGTTTGCAGTAAGTGCTTTGGAGTAAAATTGAAATGTATACTATTTGTATTGTCTAAGCATTGCAGGCACTGAGCTAACAACTTTTTTCTGTTGATGTGTACAGCCATGAAACAGCTTTCAAACTACTCATAATCATGTGGGAAGTTCACCTAAGGTGTTTCCATTAGGTTTGCAGTAAGTGCTTTGGTGTAAAATTGAAATGTATACTATTTGTATTGTAAAAGCATTGCATGCACTGAGAAAACAACTTTTTTGTCTTGATGTGCACAGGTATGAAACAACTTTCAGACATCTCAGAATCATACGGGAAGTTAATCTAAGTTGTTTCCATTAGGTTTGCAGTAAGTACTTTGGTGTAAAATTGAAATGTATACTATTTGTATTGTCTAAGCATTACATGCACTGAGATAACAACTTTTTTGTGTTGATGTGTACAGCCATGAATCAACTTTCAAACTACTCATAATCATGTGGGAAGTTAACCTAAGGTGTTTCCATTAGTTTGCAGTAAGTACTTTGGTGTAAAATTGAGATGTATACTACCTTAAAGTCAGAGCATAGTAGTACTGAGAAATTAACTTTTTTGTCTTGATGAACTGAGGTATGAAACAACTTTAAACCTAGTCATACTCATCTGGGAAGTTAACCAAATCTGTTTGCATTAGGTTTGCAGTCAGGACTTTTGAGTACAATTGAAATGTATACTACTTTTATGTCAAATCATTCTACTCACTGTGAAATCAACTTTTTTGTCTTTATGTGCACAGGTATGAAACAACTTTCAGACATCTCAGAATCATGTGGGAAGTTAACTTAAAGTGTTTCCATTAGGTTTGCAGTAAGTGCTTTGGAGTAAAGTTGAAATGTATACTATTTGTATTGTTTAAGCAGTGCATGCACTGAGATAACAACTTTTTTGTGTTGATGTGTACAGCCATGAAACAACTTTCAAACTACTCATAATCATGTGGAAAGTTAACCTAAAGTGTTTCCATTAGGTTTGCAGTAAGTGCTTTGGTGTAATATTGAAATGTATACTACTTTTATGTTAAAGCATTCTATTCACTGGGAAATGAACTTTTTTGTCTTTATGTGCACAGCTATGAAACAACTTTCAGACATCTCAGAATCATGTGGGAAGTTAACCTAAGTTGTTTCCATTAGGTTTGCAGTAAGTGCTTTGGTGTAAAATTGAAATGTATACTATTTGTATTGTCTAAGCATTGCATGCACTGAGATAACAACTTTTTTGTGTTGATGTGTACAGCCATGAAACAACTTTCAAACTACTCATAATCATGTGGAAAGTTGACCTAAGGTGTTTCCATTAGGTTCGCAGTAAGTGCTTTGGTGTAAAATTGAAATGTATACTATTTGTATTGTAAAAGCATTGCATGCACTGAGAAAACAACTTTTTTGTCTTGATGTCCACAGGTATGAAACAACTTTCAGACATCTCAGAATCATATGGGAAGTTAATCTAAGTTGTTTCCATTAGCTTTGCAGTAAGTACTTTGGTGTAAAATTGAAATGTATACTATTTGTATTGTCTAAGCATTATATGCACTGAGATAACAACTTTTTTGTGTTGATGTGTACAGCCATGAATCAACTTTCAAACTACTCATAATCATGTGGGAAGTTAACGTAAGGTGTTTCCATTAGTTTGCAGTAAGTACTTTGGTGTAAAATTGAGATGTATACTACCTTAAAGTCAGAGCATAGTAGTACTGAGAAATTAACTTTTTTGTCTTGATGAACTGAGGCATGAAACAACTTTAAACCTAGTCATACTCATCTGGGAAGTTAACCAAATCTGTTTGCATTAGGTTTGCAGTCAGGACTTTTGAGTACAATTGAAATGTATACTACTTTTATGTCAAATCATTCTACTCACTGTGAAATCAACTTTTTTGTCTTTATGTGCACAGGTATGAAACAACTTTCAGACATCTCAGAATCATGTGGGAAGTTAACTTAAAGTGTTTCCATTAGGTTTGCAGTAAGTGCTTTGGAGTAAAATTGAAATGTATACTATTTGTATTGTTTAAGCAGTGCATGCACTGAGATAACAACTTTTTTGTGTTGATGTGTACAGCCATGAAACAACTTTCAAACTACTCATAATCATGTGGAAAGTTAAACTAAAGTGTTTCCATTAGGGTTGCAGTAAGTGCTTTGGTGTAAAATTGAAATGTATACTACTTTTATGTCAAAGCATTCTATTCACTGTGAAATCAACTTTTTTGTCTTTATGTGCACAGCTATGAAACAACTTTCAGACATCTGAGAATCATGTGGGAAGTTAACCTATGGTGTTTCCTTTAGGTTTGCAGTAAGTGCTTTGGAGTAAAATTGAAATGTATACTATTTGTATTGTCTAAGCATTGCATGCTCTGAGATAACAACTTTTTTCTGTTGATGTGTACAGCCATGAAACAACTTTCAAACTACTCATAATCATGTGGAAAGTTAACCTAAGGTGTTTCCATTAGGTTTGCAGTAAGTGCTGTGGTGTAAAATTGAAATGTGTACTGTTTGTATTGTAAAAGCATTGCATGCACTGAGAAAACAACTTTTTTGTCTTGATGTGCACAGGTATGAAACAACTTTCAGACATCTCAGAATCATGTGGGAAGTTAACCTAAGTTGTTTCCATTAGGTTTGCAGTAAGTGCTTTGGTGTAAAATTGAAATGTATACTATTTGTATTGTCTAAGCATTGCATGCACTGAGATAACAACTTTTTTGTGTTGATGTGTACAGCCATGAAACAACTTTCAAACTACTCATAATCATGTGGAAAGTTGACATAAGGTGTTTCCATTAGGTTTGCAGTAAGTGCTTTGGTGTAAAATTGAAATGTATACTATTTGTATTGTAAAAACATTGCCTGCACTGAGAAAACAACTTTTTTGTCTTGATGTGCACAGGTATGAAACAACTTTCAGACATCTCAGAATCATATGGGAAGTTAATCTGTTGTTTCCATTAGTTTGCAGTAAGTACTTTGGTGTAAAATTGAGATGTATACTACCTTAAAGTCAGAGCATAGTAGTACTGAGAAATTAACTTTTTTGTCTTGATGAACTGAGGCATGAAACAACTTTAAACCTAGTCATACTCATCTGGGAAGTCAACCAAATCTGTTTGCATTAGGTTTGCAGTCAGGACTTTTGAGTACAATTGAAATGTATACTACTTTTATGTCAAAGCATTCTATTCACTGTGAAATCAACTTTTTTGTCTTTATGTGCACAGGTATGAAACAACTTTCAGACATCTCAGAATCATGTGGGAAGTTAAATTAAAGTGTTTCCATTAGGTTTGCAGTACGTTCTTTGGAGTGAAATTGAAATGTATACTATTTGTATTGTCTAAGCATTGCATGCACTGAGATAACAACTTTTTTGTGTTGATGTGTACAGCCATGAAACAACTTTCAAACTACTCATAATCATGTGGAAAGTTGACCTAAGGTGTTTCCATTAGGTTTGCAGTAAGTGCTTTGGTGTAAAATTGAAATGTATACTATTTGTATTGTAAAAGCATTGCATGCACTGAGAAAACAACTTTTTTGTCTTTATGTGCACAGGTATGAAACAACTTTCAGACATCTCAGAATCATATGGGAAGTTAATCTAAGTTGTTTCCATTAGGTTTGCAGTAAGTACTTTGGTGTAAAATTGAAATGTATACTATTTGTATTGTCTAAGCATTACATGCACTGAGATAACAACTTTTTTGTGTTGATGTGTACAGCCATTAATCAACTTTCAAACAACTCATAATCATGTGGGAAGTTAACCTAAGGTGTTTCCATTAGTTTGCAGTAAGTTCTTTGGAGTGAAATTGAAATGTATACTATTTGTATTGTTTAAGCACTGCATGCACTGAGATAACAACTTTTTTGTGTTGATGTGTACAGCCATGAAACAACTTTCAAACTACTCATAATCATGTGGAAAGTTAACCTAAAGTGTTTCCATTAGGTTTGCAGTAAGTGCTTTGGTGTAAAATTGAATTGTATACTACTTGTATGTCAAAGCATTCTATTCACTGTGAAATCAACTTTTTTGTCTTTATGTGCACAGGTATGAAACAACTTTCAGACATCTCAGAATCATGTGGGAAGTTAACTTAAAGTGTTTCCATTAGGTTTGC
Organism: Mobula birostris; assembly: GCF_030028105.1. Lineage (NCBI taxonomy): Eukaryota > Metazoa > Chordata > Chondrichthyes > Myliobatiformes > Myliobatidae > Mobula > Mobula birostris. The sequence continues at coordinate 55,223 of NW_027278437.1, forward strand.
AGTAAGTGCTTTGGAGTAAAATTGAAATGTATACTATTTGTATTGTTTAAGCAGTGCATGCACTGAGATAACAACTTTTTTGTGTTGATGTGTACAGCCATGAAACAACTTTCAAACTACTCATAATCATGTGGAAAGTTAAACTAAAGTGTTTCCATTAGGGTTGCAGTAAGTGCTTTGGTGTAAAATTGAAATGTATACTACTTTTATGTCAAAGCATTCTATTCACTGTGAAATGAACTTTTTTGTCTTTATGTGCACAGCTATGAAACAACTTTCAGACATCTCAGAATCATGTGGGAAGTTAACCTATGGTGTTTCCTTTAGGTTTGCAGTAAGTGCTTTGGAGTAAAATTGAAATGTATACTATTTGTATTGTCTAAGCATTGCATGCTCTGAGATAACAACTTTTTTCTGTTGATGTGTACAGCCATGAAACAACTTTCAAACTACTCATAATCATGTGGAAAGTTAACCTAAGGTGTTTCCATTAGGTTTGCAGTAAGTGCTGTGGTGTAAAATTGAAATGTGTACTGTTTGTATTGTAAAAGCATTGCATGCACTGAGAAAACAACTTTTTTGTCTTGATGTGCACAGGTATGAAACAACTTTCAGACATCTCAGAATCATGTGGGAAATAACCTAAGTTGTTTCCATTAGGTTTGCAGTAAGTGCTTTGGTGTAAAATTGAAATGTATACTACTTTTATGTTAAAGCTTTCTATTCACTGGGAAATCAACTTTTCTGTCTTATGTGCACAGCTATGAAACAACTTTCAGACATCTCAGAATCATGTGGGAAGTTAACCTAAGTTGTTTCCATTAGGTTTGCAGTAAGTGCTTTGGTGTAAAATTGAAATGTATACTATTTGTATTGTCTAAGCATTGCATGCACTGAGATAACAACTTTTTTGTGTTGATGTGTACAGCCATGAAACAACTTTCAAACTACTCATAATCATGTGGAAAGTTGACATAAGGTGTTTCCATTAGGTTTGCAGTAAGTGCTTTGGTGTAAAATTGAAATGTATACTATTTGTATTGTAAAAGCATTGCCGGCACTGAGAAAACAACTTTTTTGTCTTGATGTGCACAGGTATGAAACAACTTTCAGACATCTCAGAATCATATGGGAAGTTAATCTAAGTTGTTTCCATTAGTTTGCAGTAAGTACTTTGGTGTAAAATTGAGATGTATACTACCTTAAAGTCAGAGCATAGTAGTACTGAGAAATTAACTTTTTTGTCTTGATGAACTGAGGCATGAAACAACTTTAAACCTAGTCATACTCATCTGGGAAGTCAACCAAATCTGTTTGCATTAGGTTTGCAGTCAGGACTTTTGAGTACAATTGAAATGTATACTACTTTTATGTCAAAGCATTCTATTCACTGTGAAATCAACTTTTTTGTCTTTATGTGCACAGGTATGAAACAACTTTCAGACATCTCAGAATCATGTGGGAAGTTAAATTAAAGTGTTTCCATTAGGTTTGCAGTACGTTCTTTGGAGTGAAATTGAAATGTATACTATTTGTATTGTCTAAGCATTGCATGCACTGAGATAACAACTTTTTTGTGTTGATGTGTACAGCCATGAAACAACTTTCAAACTACTCACAATCATGTGGAAAGTTGACCTAAGGTGTTTCCATTAGGTTTGCAGTAAGTGCTTTGGTGTAAAATTGAAATGTATACTATTTGTATTGTAAAAGCATTGCATGCACTGAGAAAACAACTTTTTTGTCTTTATGTGCACAGGTATGAAACAACTTTCAGACATCTCAGAATCATATGGGAAGTTAATCTAAGTTGTTTCCATTAGGTTTGCAGTAAGTACTTTGGTGTAAAATTGAAATGTATACTATTTGTATTGTCTAAGCATTACATGCACTGAGATAACAACTTTTTTGTGTTGATGTGTACAGCCATTAATCAACTTTCAAACTACTCATAATCATGTGGGAAGTTAACCTAAGGTGTTTCCATTAGTTTGCAGTAAGTTCTTTGGAGTGAAATTGAAATGTATACTATTTGTATTGTTTAAGCACTGCATGCACTGAGATAACAACTTTTTTGTGTTGATGTGTACAGCCATGAAACAACTTTCAAACTACTCATAATCATGTGGAAAGTTAACCTAAAGTGTTTCCATTAGGTTTGCAGTAAGTGCTTTGGTGTAAAATTGAATTGTATACTACTTGTATGTCAAAGCATTCTATTCACTGTGAAATCAACTTTTTTGTCTTTATGTGCACAGGTATGAAACAACTTTCAGACATCTCAGAATCATGTGGGAAGTTAAATTAAAGTGTTTCCATTAGGTTTGCAGTAAGTGCTTTGGAGTAAAATTGAAATGTGTACTATTTGTATTGTCTAAGCATTGCAGGCACTGAGCTAACAACTTTTTTCTGTTGATGTGTACAGCCATGAAACAGCTTTCAAACTACTCATAATCATGTGGGAAGTTCACCTAAGGTGTTTCCATTAGGTTTGCAGTAAGTGCTTTGGTGTAAAATTGAAATGTATACTATTTGTATTGTAAAAGCATTGCATGCACTGAGAAAACAACTTTTTTGTCTTGATGTGCACAGGTATGAAACAACTTTCAGACATCTCAGAATCATACGGGAAGTTAATCTAAGTTGTTTCCATTAGGTTTGCAGTAAGTACTTTGGTGTAAAATTGAAATGTATACTATTTGTATTGTCTAAGCATTACATGCACTGAGATAACAACTTTTTTGTGTTGATGTGTACAGCCATGAATCAACTTTCAAACTACTCATAATCATGTGGGAAGTTAACCTAAGGTGTTTCCATTAGTTTGCAGTAAGTACTTTGGTGTAAAATTGAGATGTATACTACCTTAAAGTCAGAGCATAGTAGTACTGAGAAATTAACTTTTTTGTCTTGATGAACTGAGGCATGAAACAACTTTAAACCTAGTCATACTCATCTGGGAAGTTAACCAAATCTGTTTGCATTAGGTTTGCAGTCAGGACTTTTGAGTACAATTGAAATGTATACTACTTTTATGTCAAATCATTCTACTCACTGTGAAATCAACTTTTTTGTCTTTATGTGCACAGGTATGAAACAACTTTCAGACATCTCAGAATCATGTGGGAAGTTAACTTAAAGTGTTTCCATTAGGTTTGCAGTAAGTGCTTTGGAGTAAAGTTGAAATGTATACTATTTGTATTGTTTAAGCAGTGCATGCACTGAGATAACAACTTTTTTGTGTTGATGTGTACAGCCATGAAACAACTTTCAAACTACTCATAATCATGTGGAAAGTTAACCTAAAGTGTTTCCATTAGGTTTGCAGTAAGTGCTTTGGTGTAATATTGAAATGTATACTACTTTTATGTTAAAGCATTCTATTCACTGGGAAATGAACTTTTTTGTCTTTATGTGCACAGCTATGAAACAACTTTCAGACATCTCAGAATCATGTGGGAAGTTAACCTAAGTTGTTTCCATTAGGTTTGCAGTAAGTACTTTGGTGTAAAATTGAAATGTATACTATTTGTATTGTCTAAGCATTACATGCACTGAGATAACAACTTTTTTGTGTTGATGTGTACAGCCATTAATCAACTTTAAAACTACTCATAATCATGTGGGAAGTTAACCTAAGGTGTTTCCATTAGTTTGCAGTAAGTTCTTTGGAGTGAAATTGAAATGTATACTATTTGTATTGTTTAAGCACTGCATGCACTGAGATAACAACTTTTTTGTGTTGATGTGTACAGCCATGAAACAACTTTCAAACTACTCATAATCATGTGGAAAGTTACCTAAAGTGTTTCCATTAGGTTTGCAGTAAGTGCTTTGGTGTAAAATTGAATTGTATACTACTTGTATGTCAAAGCATTCTATTCACTGTGAAATCAACTTTTTTGTCTTTATGTGCACAGGTATGAAACAACTTTCAGACATCTCAGAATCATGTGGAAGTTAAATTAAAGTGTTTCCATTAGGTTTGGAGTAAGTGCTTTGGAGTAAAATTGAAATGTATACTATTTGTATTGTCTAAGCATTGCAGGCACTGAGCTAACAACTTTTTTCTGTTGATGTGTACAGCCATGAAACAGCTTTCAAACTACTCATAATCATGTGGGAAGTTCACCTAAGGTGTTTCCATTAGGTTTGCAGTAAGTACTTTGGTGTAAAATTGAAATGTATACTATTTGTATTGTAAAAGCATTGCTTGCACTGAGAAAACAACTTTTTTGTCTTGATGTGCACAGGTATGAAACTGCTTTCAGACATCTCAGAATCATGTGGGAAGTTAACCTAAGTTGTTTCCATTAGGTTTGCAGTAAGTGCTTTGGTGTAAAATTGAAATGTATACTATTTGTATTGTCTAAGCATTGCATGCACTGAGATAACAACTTTTTTCTGTTGATGTGTACAGCCATGAAACAACTTTCAAACTACTCATAATCATGTGGAAAGTTGACCTAAGGTGTTTCCATTAGGTTCGCAGTAAGTGCTTTGGTGTAAACCCGAAATGTATACTATTTGTATTGTAAAAGCATTGCAGGCACTGAGAAAACAACTTTTTTGTCTTGATGTGCACAGGTATGAAACAACTTTCAGACATCTCAGAATCATATGGGAAGTTAATGTAAGTTGTTTCCATTAGGTTTGCAGTAATTACTTTGGTGTAAAATTGAAATGTATACTATTTGTATTGTCTAAGCATTACATGCACTGAGATAACAACTTTTTTGTGTTGATGTGTACAGCCATGAATCAACTTTCAAACTACTCATAATCATGTGGGAAGTTAACCTAAGGTGTTTCCATTAGTTTGCAGTAAGTACTTTGGTGTAAAATTGAGATGTATACTACATTAAAGTCAGAGCATAGTAGTACTGAGAAATTAACTTTTTTGTCTTGATGAACTGAGGCATGAAACAACTTTAAACCTAGTCATACTCATCTGGGAAGTTAACCAAATCTGTTTGCATTAGGTTTGCAGTCAGGACTTTTGAGTACAATTGAAATGTATACTACTTTTATGTCAAATCATTCTACTCCCTGTGAAATCAACTTTTTTGTCTTTATGTGCACAGGTATGAAACAACTTTCAGACATCTCAGAATCATGTGGGAAGTTAACTTAAAGTGTTTCCATTAGGTTTGCAGTAAGTGCTTTGGAGTAAAGTTGAAATGTATACTATTTGCATTGTTTAAGCAGTGCATGCACTGAGATAACAACTTTTTTGTGTTGATGTGTACAGCCATGAAACAACTTTCAAACTACTCATAATCATGTGGAAAGTTAAACTAAAGTGTTTCCATTAGGTTTGCAGTAAGTGCTTTGGTGTAAAATTGAAATGTATACTACTTTTATGTCAAAGCATTCTATTCACTGTGAAATCAACTTTTTTGTCTTTATGTGCACAGCTATGAAACAACTTTCAGACATCTCAGAATCATGTGGGAAGTTAACCTATGGTGTTTCCTTTAGGTTTGCAGTAAGTGCTTTGGAGTAAAATTGAAATGTATACTACTTTTATGTTAAAGCTTTCTATTCACTGGGAAATCAACTTTTCTGTCTTTATGTGCACAGCTATGAAACAACTTTCAGACATCTCAGAATCATGTGGGAAGTTAACCTAAGTTGTTTCCATTAGGTTTGCAGTAAGTGCTTTGGTGTAAAATTGAAATGTATACTATTTGTATTGTCTAAGTATTGCATGCACTGAGATAACAACTTTTTTGTGTTGATGTGTACAGCCATGAAACAACTTTCAAACTACTCATAATCATGTGGAAAGTTGACCTAAGGTGTTTCCATTAGGTTTGCAGTAAGTGCTTTGGTGTAAAATTGAAATGTATACTACTTTTATGTCAAAGCATTCTATTCACTGTGAAATCAACTTTTTTGTCTTTATGTGCACAGCTATGAAACAACTTTCAGACATCTCAGAATCATGTGGGAAGTTAACCTATGGTGTTTCCATTAGGTTTGCAGTAAGTACTTTGGTGTAAAATTGAAATGCATACTATTTGTATTGTCTAAGCATTGCATGCACTGAGATAACAACTTTTTTGTGTTGATGCGTACAGCCATGAAACAACTTTCAAACTACTCATAATCATGTGGGAAGTTAACCTAAGGTGTTTCCATTAGGTTTGCAGTAAGTGCTTTGGAGTAAAATTGAAATGTATACTATTTGTATTGTCTAAGCATTGCATGCTCTGAGATAACAACTTTTTTCTGCTGATGTGTACAGCCATGAAACAACTTTCAAACTACTCATAATCATGTGGAAAGTTGACCTAAGGTGTTTCCATTAGGTTTGCAGTAAGTGCTTTGGTGTAAAATTGAAATGTATACTATTTGTATTGTCTAAGCATTACATGCACTGAGATAACAACTTTTTTGTGTTGATGTGTACAGCCATGAATCAACTTTCAAACTACTCATAATCATGTGGGAAGTTAACCTAAGGTGTTTCCATTAGTTTGCAGTAAGTACTTTGGTGTAAAATTGAGATGTATACTACCTTAAAGTCAGAGCATAGTAGTACTGAGAAATTAACTTTTTTGTCTTGATGAACTGAGGCATGAAACAACTTTAAACCTAGTCATACTCATCTGGGAAGTTAACCAAATCTGTTTGCATTAGGTTTGCAGTCAGGACTTTTGAGTAGAATTGAAATGTATACTACTTTTATGTCAAATCATTCTACTCACTGTGAAATCAACTTTTTTGTCTTTATGTGCACAGGTATGAAACAACTTTCAGACATCTCAGAATCATGTGGGAAGTTAACTTAAAGTGTTTCCATTAGGTTTGCAGTAAGTGCTTTGGAGTAAAATTGAAATGTATACTATTTGTATTGTCTGAGCATTGCATGCTCTGAGATAACAACTTTTTTCTGTTGATGTGTACAGCCATGAAACAACTTTCAAACTACTCATAATCATGTGGAAAGTTAACCTAAGGTGTTTCCATTAGGTTTGCAGTAAGTGCTGTGGTGTAAAATTGAAATGTGTACTGTCTGTATTGTAAAAGCATTGCATGCACTGAGAAATCAACTTTTTTGTCTTGATGTGCACAGGTATGAAACAACTTTCAGACATCTCAGAATCATGTGGGAAGTTAACCTAAGTTGTTTCCATTAGGTTTGCAGTAAGTGCTTTGGTGTAAAATTGAAATGTATACTATTTGTATTGTCTAAGCATTGCATGCACTGAGATAACAACTTTTTTCTGTTGATGTGTACAGCCATGAAACAACTTTCAAACTACTCATAATCATGTGGAAAGTTACCCTAAAGTGTTTCCATTAGGTTTGCAGTAAGTGCTTTGGTGTAAAATTGAAATGTATACAACTTTTATGTTAAAGCTTTCTATTCACTGGGAAATCAACTTTTCTGTCTTTATGTGCACAGCTATGAAACAACTTTCAGACATCTCAGAATCATGTGGGAAGTTAACCTAAGTTGTTTCCATTAGGTTTGCAGTAAGTGCTTTGGTGTAAAATTGAAATGTATACTATTTGTATTGTCTAAGCATTGCATGCACTGAGATAACAACTTTTTTGTGTTGATGTGTACAGCCATGAAACAACTTTCAAACTACTCATAATCATGTGGAAAGTTGACATAAGGTGTTTCCATTAGGTTTGCAGTAAGTGCTTTGGTGTAAAATTGAAATGTATACTATTTGTATTGTAAAAGCATTGCATGCACTGAGAAAACAACTTTTTTGTCTTGATGTGCACAGGTATGAAACAACTTTCAGACATCTCAGAATCATATGGGAAGTTAATCTAAGTTGTATCCATTAGGTTTGCAGTAAGTACTTTGGTGTAAAATTGAAATGTATACTATTTGTATTGTCTAAGCATTACATGCACTGAGATAACAACTTTTTTGTGTTGATGTGTACAGCCATGAATCAACTTTCAAACTACTCATAATCATGTGGGAAGTTAACCTAAGGTGTTTCCATTAGTTTGCAGTAAGTACTTTGGTGTAAAATTGAGATGTATACTACCTTAAAGTCAGAGCATAGTAGTACTGAGAAATTAACTTTTTTGTCTTGATGAACTGAGGCATGAAACAACTTTAAACCTAGTCATACTCATCTGGGAAGTCAACCAAATCTGTTTGCATTAGGTTTGCAGTCAGGACTTTTGAGTACAATTGAAATGTATACTACTTTTATGTCAAAGCATTCTATTCACTGTGAAATCAACTTTTTTGTCTTTATGTGCACAGGTATGAAACAACTTTCAGACATCTCAGAATCATGTGGGAAGTTAAATTAAAGTGTTTCCATTAGGTTTGCAGTACGTTCTTTGGAGTGAAATTGAAATGTATACTTTTTGTATTGTCTAAGCATTGCATGCACTGAGATAACAACTTTTTTGTGTTGATGTGTACAGCCATGAAACAACTTTCAAACTACTCATAATCATGTGGCAAGTTGACCTAAGGTGTTTCCATTAGGTTTGCAGTAAGTGCTTTGGTGTAAAATTGAAATGTATACTATTTGTATTGTAAAAGCATTGCATGCACTGAGAAAACAACTTTTTTGTCTTTATGTGCACAGGTATGAAACAACTTTCAGACATCTCAGAATCATATGGGAAGTTAATGTAAGTTGTTTCCATTAGGTTTGCAGTAAGTACTTTGGTGTAAAATTGAAATGTATACTATTTGTATTGTCTAAGCATTACATGCACTGAGATAACAACTTTTTTGTGTTGATGTGTACAGCCATGAATCAACTTTCAAACTACTCATAATCATGTGGGAAGTTAACCTAAGGTGTTTCCATTAGTTTGCAGTAAGTACTTTGGTGTAAAATTGAGATGTATACTACCTTAAAGTCAGAGCATAGTAGTACTGAGAAATTAACTTTTTTGTCTTGATGAACTGAGGCATGAAACAACTTTAAACCTAGTCATACTCATCTGGGAAGTTAACCAAATCTGTTTGCATTAGGTTTGCAGTCAGGACTTTTGAGTACAATTGAAATGTATACTACTTTTATGTCAAATCATTCTACTCCCTGTGAAATCAACTTTTTGTATTTATGTGCACAGGTATGAAACAACTTTCAGACATCTCAGAATCATGTGGGAAGTTAACTTAAGTGTTTCCATTAGGTTTGCAGTAAGTGCTTTGGAGTAAAGTTGAAATGTATACTATTTGCATTGTTTAAGCAGTGCATGCACTGAGATAACAACTTTTTTGTGTTGATGTGTACAGCCATGAAACAACTTTCAAACTACTCATAATCATGTGGAAAGTTAAACTAAAGTGTTTCCATTAGGTTTGCAGTAAGTGCTTTGGTGTAAAATTGAAATGTATACTACTTTTATGTCAAAGCATTCTATTCACTGTGAAATCAACTTTTTTGTCTTTATGTGCACAGCTATGAAACAACTTTCAGACATCTCAGAATCATGTGGAAGTTAACCTATGGTGTTTCCTTTAGGTTTGCAGTAAGTGCTTTGGAGTAAAATTGAAATGTATACTACTTTTATGTTAAAGCTTTCTATTCACTGGGAAATCAACTTTTCTGTCTTATGTGCACAGCTATGAAACAACTTTCAGACATCTCAGAATCATGTGGGAAGTTAACCTATGTTGTTTCCATTAGGTTTGCAGTAAGTACTTTGGTGTAAATTGAAATGCATACTATTTGTATTGTCGAAGCATTGCATGCACTGAGATAACAACTTTTTTCTGTTGATGCGTACAGCCATGAAACAACTTTCAAACTACTCATAATCATGTGGGAAGTAACCTAAGGTGTTTCCATTAGTTTGCAGTAAGTACTTTGGTGTAAAATTGAGATGTATACTACCTTAAAGTCAGAGCATAGTAGTACTGAGAAATTAACTTTTTTGTCTTGATGAACAGAGGCATGAAACAACTTTAAACCTAGTCATACTCATCTGGGAAGTCAACCAAATCTGTTTGCATTAGGTTTGCAGTCAGGACTTTTGAGTACAATTGAAATGTATACTACTTTTATGTCAAAGCATTCTATTCACTGTGAAATCAACTTTTTTGTCTTTATGTGCACAGGTATGAAACAACTTTCAGACATCTCAGAATCATGTGGGAATTTAAATTAAAGTGTTTCCATTAGGTTTGCAGTACGTTCTTTGGAGTGAAATTGATATGTATACTATTTGTATTGTCTAAGCATTGCATGCACTGAGCTAACAACTTTTTTCTGTTGATGTGTACAGCCATGAAACAGCTTTCAAACTACTCATAATCATGTGGGAAGTTCACCTAAGGTGTTTCCATTAGGTTTGCAGTAAGTACTTTGGTGTGAAATTGAAATGTATACTACTTTTATGTCAAAGCATTCTATTCACTGTGAAATCAACTTTTTTGTCTTTATGTGCACAGCTATGAAACAGCTTTCAGACATCTCAGAATCATGTGGGAAGTTAATCTAAGTTGTTTCCATTAGGTTTGCAGTAAGTACTTTGGTGTAAAATTGAAATGTATACTATTTGTATTGTCTAAGCATTACATGCACTGAGATAACAACTTTTTTGTGTTGATGTGTACAGCCATGAATCAACTTTCAAACTACTCATAATCATGTGGGAAGTTAACCTAAGGTGTTTCCATTAGGTTTGCAGTAAGTGCTTTGGTGTAAAATTGAAATGTATACTATTTGTATTGTAAAAGCATTGCATGCACTGAGAAAACAACTTTTTTGTCTTGATGTGCACAGGTATGAAACAACTTTCAGACATCTCAGAATCATATGGGAAGTTAATCTAAGTTGTTTCCATTAGGTTTGCAGTAAGTGCTTTGGTGTAAAATTGAAATGTATACTATTTGTATTGTCTAAGCATTGCATGCACTGAGATAACAACTTTTTTGTGTTGATGTGTACAGCCATGAAACAACTTTCAAACTACTCATAATCATGTGGGAGGTTAACTTAAAGTGTTTCCATTAGGTTTGCAGTAAGTGCTTTGGAGTAAAATTGAAATGTATACTATTTGTATTGTTTAAGCAGTGCATGCACTGAGATAACAACTTTTTTGTGTTGATGTGTACAGCCATGAAACAACTTTCAAACTACTCATAATCATGTGGAAAGTTAACCTAAAGTGTTTCCATTAGGTTTGCAGTAAGTGCTTTGGTGTAAAATTGAAATGTATACTACTTTTATGTCAAAGCATTCTATTCACTGTGAAATCAACTTTTTTGTCTTTATGTGCACAGCTATGAAACAACTTTCAGACATCTCAGAATCATGTGGGAAGTTAACCTATGGTGTTTCCATTAGGTTTGCAGTAAGTACTTTGGTGTAAAATTGAGATGTATACTACCTTAAAGTCAGAGCATAGTAGTACTGAGAAATTAACTTTTTTGTCTTGATGAACTGAGGTATGAAACAACTTTAAACCTAGTCATACTCATCTGGGAAGTTAACCAAATCTGTTTGCATTAGGTTTGCAGTCAGGACTTTTGAGTACAATTGAAATGTATACTACTTTTATGTCAAATCATTCTACTCACTGTGAAATCAACTTTTTTGTCTTTATGTGCACAGGTATGAACAACTTTCAGACATCTCAGAATCATGTGGGAAGTTAACCTAAGTTGTTTCCATTAGGTTTGCAGTAAGTGCTTTGGTGTAAAATTGAAATGTATACTATTTGTATTGTCTAAGCATTGCATGCACTGAGATAACAACTTTTTTCTGTTGATGTGTACAGCCATGAAACAACTTTCAAACTACTCATAATCATGTGGGAAGTTAACCTAAGGTGTTTCCATTAGGTTTGCAGTAAGTGCTTTGGTGTAAAATTGAAATGTATACTATTTGTATTGTAAAAGCATTGCATGCACTGAGAAAACAACTTTTTTGTCTTGATGTGCACAGGTATGAAACAACTTTCAGACATCTCAGAATCATATGGGAAGTTAATCTAAGTTGTTTCCATTAGGTTTGTAGTAAGTGCTTTGGTGTAAAATTGAAATGTATACTATTTGTATTGTCTAAGCATTGCATGCACTGAGATAACAACTTTTTTGTGTTGATGTGTACAGCCATGAAACAACTTTCAAACTACTCATAATCATGTGGAAAGTTGACATAAGGTGTTTCCATTAGGTTTGCAGTAAGTGCTTTGGTGTAAAATTGAAATGTATACTATTTGTATTGTAAAAGCATTGCATGCACTGAGAAAACAACTTTTTTGTCTTGATGTGCACAGGTATGAAACAACTTTCAGACATCTCAGAATCATATGGGAAGTTAATCTAAGTTGTTTCCATTAGGTTTGCAGTAAGTACTTTGGTGTAAAATTGAAATGTATACGATTTGTATTGTCTAAGCATTACATGCACTGAGATAACAACTTTTTTGTGTTGATGTGTACAGCCATGAATCAACTTTCAAACTACTCATAATCATGTGGGAAGTTAACCTAAGGTGTTTCCATTAGTTTGCAGTAAGTACTTTGGTGTAAAATTGAGATGTATACTACCTTAAAGTCAGAGCATAGTAGTACTGAGAAATTAACTTTTTTGTCTTGATGAACTGAGGCATGAAACAACTTTAACCCTAGTCATACTCATCTGGAAGTTAACCAAATCTGTTTGCATTAGGTTTGCAGTCAGGACTTTTGAGTACAATTGAAATGTATACTACTTTTATGTCAAATCATTCTACTCACTGTGAAATCAACTTTTTTGTCTTTATGTGCACAGGTATGAAACAACTTTCAGACATCTCAGAATCATGTGGGAGGTTAACTTAAAGTGTTTCCATTAGGTTTGCAGTAAGTGCTTTGGAGTAAAATTGAAATGTATACTATTTGCATTGTTTAAGCAGTGCATGCACTGAGATAACAACTTCTTTGTGTTGATGTGTACAGCCATGAAACAACTTTCAAACTACTCATAATCATGTGGAAAGTTAACCTAAAGTGTTTCCATTAGGTTTGCTGTAAGTGCTTTGGTGTAAAATTGAAATGTATACTACTTTTATGTCAAAGCATTCTATTCACTGTGAAATCAACTTTTTTGTCTTTATGTGCACAGCTATGAAACAACTTTCAGACATCTCACAATCATGTGGGAAGTTAACCTATGGTGTTTCCATTAGGTTTGCAGTAAGTACTTTGGTGTAAAATTGAAATGCATACTATTTGTATTGTCGAAGCATTGCATGCACTGAGATAACAACTTTTTTGTGTTGATGCGTACAGCCATGAAACAACTTTCAAACTACTCATAATCATGTGGGAAGTTAACCTAAGGTGTTTCCATTAGGTTTGCAGTAAGTGCTTTGGAGTAAAATTGAAATGTATACTATTTGTATTGTCTAAGCATTGCATGCTCTGAGATAACATCTTTTTTCTGCTGATGTGTACAGCCATGAAACAACTTTCAAACTACTCATAATCATGTGGAAAGTTGACCTAAGGTGTTTCCATTAGGTTTGCAGTAAGTGCTTTGGTGTAAAATTGAAATGTATACTATTTGTATTGTCTAAGCATTACATGCACTGAGATAACAACTTTTTTGTGTTGATGTGTACAGCCATGAATCAACTTTCAAACTACTCATAATCATGTGGGAAGTTAACCTAAGGTGTTTCCATTAGTTTGCAGTAAGTACTTTGGTGTAAAATTGAGATGTATACTACCTTAAAGTCAGAGCATAGTAGTACTGAGAAATTAACTTTTTTGTCTTGATGAACTGAGGCATGAAACAACTTTAAACCTAGTCATACTCATCTGGGAAGTTAACCAAATCTGTTTGCATTAGGTTTGCAGTCAGGACTTTTGAGTAGAATTGAAATGTATACTTCTTTTATGTCAAATCATTCTACTCACTGTCAAATCAACTTTTTTGTCTTTATGTGCACAGGTATGAAACAACTTTCAGACATCTCAGAATCATGTGGGAAGTTAACTTAAAGTGTTTCCATTAGGTTTGCAGTAAGTGCTTTGGAGTAAAATTGAAATGTATACTATTTGTATTGTCTAAGCATTACATGCTCTGAGATAACAACTTTTTTCTGTTGATGTGTACAGCCATGAAACAACTTTCAAACTACTCATAATCATGTGGAAAGTTAACCTAAGGTGTTTCCATTAGGTTTGCAGTAAGTGCTGTGGTGTAAAATTGAAATGTGTACTGTTTGTATTGTAAAAGCATTGCATGCACTGAGAAAACAACTTTTTTGTCTTGATGTGCACAGGTATGAAACAACTTTCAGACATCTCAGAATCATGTGGGAAGTTAACCTAAGTTGTTTCCATTAGGTTTGCAGTATGTGCTTTGGTGTAAAATTGAAATGTATACTATTTGTATTGTCTAAGCATTGCATGCACTGAGATAACAACTTTTTTCTGTTGATGTGTACAGCCATGAAACAACTTTCAAACTACTCATAATCATGTGGAAAGTTACCCTAAAGTGTTTCCATTAGGTTTGCAGTAAGTGCTTTGGTGTAAAATTGAAATGTATACTACTTTTATGTTAAAGCTTTCTATTCACTGGGAAATCAACTTTTCTGTCTTTATGTGCACAGCTATGAAACAACTTTCAGACATCTCAGAATCATGTGGGAAGTTAACCTAAGTTGTTTCCATTAGGTTTGCAGTAAGTGCTTTGGTGTAAAATTGAAATGTGTACTATTTGTATTGTCTAAGCATTGCATGCACTGAGATAACAACTTTTTTGTGTTGATGTGTACAGCCATGAAACAACTTTCAAACTACTCATAATCATGTGGAAAGTTGACATAAGGTGTTTCCATTAGGTTTGCAGTAAGTGCTTTGGTGTAAAATTGAAATGTATACTATTTGTATTGTAAAAGCATTGCATGCACTGAGAAAACAACTTTTTTGTCTTGATGTGCACAGGTATGAAACAACTTTCAGACATCTCAGAATCATATGGGAAGTTAATCTAAGTTGTTTCCATTAGGTTTGCAGTAAGTACTTTGGTGTAAAATTGAAATGTATACTATTTGTATTGTCTAAGCATTACATGCACTGAGATAACAACTTTTTTGTGTTGATGTGTACAGCCATGAATCAACTTTCAAACTACTCATAATCATGTGGGAAGTTAACCTAAGGTGTTTCCATTAGTTTGCAGTAAGTACTTTGGTGTAAAATTGAGATGTATACTACCTTAAAGTCAGAGCATAGTAGTACTGAGAAATTAACTTTTTTGTCTTGATGAACTGAGGCATGAAACAACTTTAACCCTAGTCATACTCATCTGGGAAGTTAACCAAATCTGTTTGCATTAGGTTTGCAGTCAGGACTTTTGAGTACAATTGAAATGTATACTACTTTTATGTCAAATCATTCTACTCACTGTGAAATCAACTTTTTTGTCTTTATGTGCACAGGTATGAAACAACTTTCAGACATCTCAGAATCATGTGGGAGGTTAACTTAAAGTGTTTCCATTAGGTTTGCAGTAAGTGCTTTGGAGTAAAATTGAAATGTATACTATTTGTATTGTTTAAGCAGTGCATGCACTGAGATAACAACTTTTTTGTGTTGATGTGTACAGCCATGAAACAACTTTCAAACTACTCATAATCATGTGGAAAGTTAACCTAAAGTGTTTCCATTAGGTTTGCAGTAAGTGCTTTGGTGTAAAATTGAAATGTATACTATTTGTATTGTCTAAGCATTGCATGCACTGAGATAACAACTTTTTTGTGTTGATGTGTACAGCCATGAAACAACTTTCAAACTACTCATAATCATGTGGAAAGTTGACATAAGGTGTTTCCATTAGGTTTGCAGTAAGTGCTTTGGTGTAAAATTGAAATGTATACTATTTGTATTGTAAAAGCATTGCATGCACTGAGAAAACAACTTTTTTGTCTTGATGTGCACAGGTATGAAACAACTTTCAGACATCTCAGAATCATATGGGAAGTTAATCTAAGTTGTTTCCATTAGGTTTGCAGTAAGTACTTTGGTGTAAAATTGAAATGTATACTATTTGTATTGTCTAAGCATTACATGCACTGAGATAACAACTTTTTTGTGTTGATGTGTACAGCCATGAATCAACTTTCAAACTACTCATAATCATGTGGGAAGTTAACCTAAGGTGTTTCCATTAGTTTGCAGTAAGTACTTTGGTGTAAAATTGAGATGTATACTACCTTAAAGTCAGAGCATAGTAGTACTGAGAAATTAACTTTTTTGTCTTGATGAACTGAGGCAAAAAAACAACTTTAACCCTAGTCATACTCATCTGGGAAGTTAACCAAATCTGTTTGCATTAGGTTTGCAGTCAGGACTTTTGAGTACAATTGAAATGTATACTACTTTTATGTCAAATCATTCTACTCACTGTGAAATCAACTTTTTTGTCTTTATGTGCACAGGTATGAAACAACTTTCAGACATCTCAGAATCATGTGGGAGGTTAACTTAAAGTGTTTCCATTAGGTTTGCAGTAAGTGCTTTGGAGTAAAATTGAAATGTATACTATTTGTATTGTTTAAGCAGTGCATGCACTGAGATAACAACTTTTTTGTGTTGATGTGTACAGCCATGAAACAACTTTCAAACTACTCATAATCATGTGGAAAGTTAACCTAAAGTGTTTCCATTAGGTTTGCTGTAAGTGCTTTGGTGTAAAATTGAAATGTATACTACTTTTATGTCAAAGCATTCTATTCACTGTGAAATCAACTTTTTTGTCTTTATGTGCACAGCTATGAAACAACTTTCAGACATCTCACAATCATGTGGGAAGTTAACCTATGGTGTTTCCATTAGGTTTGCAGTAAGTACTTTGGTGTAAAATTGAAATGCATACTATTTGTATTGTCGAAGCATTGCATGCACTGAGATAACAACTTTTTTGTGTTGATGCGTACAGCCATGAAACAACTTTCAAACTACTCATAATCATGTGGGAAGTTAACCTAAGGTGTTTCCATTAGGTTTGCAGTAAGTGCTTTGGAGTAAAATTGAAATGTATACTATTTGTATTGTCTAAGCATTGCATGCTCTGAGATAACATCTTTTTTCTGCTGATGTGTACAGCCATGAAACAACTTTCAAACTACTCATAATCATGTGGAAAGTTGACCTAAGGTGTTTCCATTAGGTTTGCAGTAAGTGCTTTGGTGTAAAATTGAAATGTATACTATTTGTATTGTCTAAGCATTACATGCACTGAGATAACAACTTTTTTGTGTTGATGTGTACAGCCATGAATCAACTTTCAAACTACTCATAATCATGTGGGAAGTTAACCTAAGGTGTTTCCATTAGTTTGCAGTAAGTACTTTGGTGTAAAATTGAGATGTATACTACCTTAAAGTCAGAGCATAGTAGTACTGAGAAATTAACTTTTTTGTCTTGATGAACTGAGGCATGAAACAACTTTAAACCTAGTCATACTCATCTGGGAAGTTAACCAAATCTGTTTGCATTAGGTTTGCAGTCAGGACTTTTGAGTACAATTGAAATATATACTACTTTTATGTCAAATCATTCTACTCACTGTGAAATCAACTTTTTTGTCTTTATGTGCACAGGTATGAAACAACTTTCAGACATCTCAGAATCATGTGGGAAGTTAACTTAAAGTGTTTCCATTAGGTTTGCAGTAAGTGCTTTGGAGTAAAATTGAAATGTATACTATTTGTATTGTCTAAGCATTACATGCTCTGAGATAACAACTTTTTTCTGTTGCTGTGTACAGCCATGAAACAACGTTCAAACTACTCATAATCATGTGGAAAGTTAACCTAAGGTGTTTCCATTAGGTTTGCAGTAAGTGCTGTGGTGTAAAATTGAAATGTGTACTGTTTGTATTGTAAAAGCATTGCATGCACTGAGAAAACAACTTTTTTGTCTTGATGTGCACAGGTATGAAACAACTTTCAGACATCTCAGAATCATGTGGGAAGTTAACCTAAGTTGTTACCATTAGGTTTGCAGTAAGTTCTTTGGTGTAAAATTGAAATGTATACTATTTGTATTGTCTAAGCATTGCATGCACTGAGATAACAACTTTTTTCTGTTGATGTGTACAGCCATGAAACAACTTTCAAACTACTCATAATCATGTGGAAAGTTACCCTAAAGTGTTTCCATTAGGTTTGCAGTAAGTGCTTTGGTGTAAAATTGAAATGTATACTACTTTTATGTTAAAGCTTTCTATTCACTGGGAAATCAACTTTTCTGTCTTTATGTGCACAGCTATGAAACAACTTTCAGACATCTCAGAATCATGTGGGAAGTTAACCTAAGTTGTTTCCATTAGGTTTGCAGTAAGTGCTTTGGTGTAAAATTGAAATGTATACTATTTGTATTGTCTAAGCATTGCATGCACTGAGATAACAACTTTTTTGTGTTGATGTGTACAGCCATGAAACAACTTTCAAACTACTCATAATCATGTGGAAAGTTGACATAAGGTGTTTCCATTAGGTTTGCAGTAAGTGCTTTGGTGTAAAATTGAAATGTATACTATTTGTATTGTAAAAGCATTGCATGCACTGAGAAAACAACTTTTTTGTCTTGATGTGCACAGGTATGAAACAACTTTCAGACATCTCAGAATCATATGGGAAGTTAATCTAAGTTGTTTCCATTAGGTTTGCAGTAAGTACTTTGGTGTAAAATTGAAATGTATACTATTTGTATTGTCTAAGCATTACATGCACTGAGATAACAACTTTTTTGTGTTGATGTGTACAGCCATGAATCAACTTTCAAACTACTCATAATCATGTGGGAAGTTAACCTAAGGTGTTTCCATTAGTTTGCAGTAAGTACTTTGGTGTAAAATTGAGATGTATACTACCTTAAAGTCAGAGCATAGTAGTACTGAGAAATTAACTTTTTTGTCTTGATGAACTGAGGCATGAAACAACTTTAACCCTAGTCATACTCATCTGGGAAGTTAACCAAATCTGTTTGCATTAGGTTTGCAGTCAGGACTTTTGAGTACAATTGAAATGTATACTACTTTTATGTCAAATCATTCTACTCACTGTGAAATCAACTTTTTTGTCTTTATGTGCACAGGTATGAAACAACTTTCAGACATCTCAGAATCATGTGGGAGGTTAACTTAAAGTGTTTCCATTAGGTTTGCAGTAAGTGCTTTGGAGTAAAATTGAAATGTATACTATTTGTATTGTTTAAGCAGTGCATGCACTGAGATAACAACTTTTTTGTGTTGATGTGTACAGCTATGAAACAACTTTCAAACTACTCATAATCATGTGGAAAGTTAACCTAAAGTGTTTCCATTAGGTTTGCAGTAAGTGCTTTGGTGTAAAATTGAAATGTATACTACTTTTATGTCAAAGCATTCTATTCACTGTGAAATCAACTTTTTTGTCTTTATGTGCACAGCTATGAAACAACTTTCAGACATCTCAGAATCATGTGGGAAGTTAACCTATGGTGTTTCCATTAGGTTTGCAGTAAGTACTTTGGTGTAAAATTGAAATGCATACTATTTGTATTGTCGAAGCATTGCATGCACTGAGATAACAACTTTTTTGTGTTGATGCGTACAGCCATGAAACAACTTTCAAACTACTCATAATCATGTGGGAAGTTAACCTAAGGTGTTTCCATTAGTTTGCAGTAAGTACTTTGGTGTAAAATTGAGATGTATACTACCTTAAAGTCAGAGCATAGTAGTACTGAGAAATTAACTTTTTTGTCTTGATGAACAGAGGCATGAAACAACTTTAAACCTAGTCATACTCATCTGGGAAGTCAACCAAATCTGTTTGCATTAGGTTTGCAGTCAGGACTTTTGAGTACAATTGAAATGTATACTACTTTTATGTCAAAGCATTCTATTCACTGTGAAATCAACTTTTTTGTCTTTCTGTGCACAGGTATGAAACAACTTTCAGACATCTCAGAATCATGTGGGAATTTAAATTAAAGTGTTTCCATTAGGTTTGCAGTACGTTCTTTGGAGTGAAATTGAAATGTATACTATTTGTATTGTCTAAGCATTGCATGCACTGAGCTAACAACTTTTTTCTGTTGATGTGTACAGCCATGAAACAGCTTTCAAACTACTCATAATCATGTGGGAAGTTCACCTAAGGTGTTTCCATTAGGTTTGCAGTAAGTACTTTGGTGTGAAATTGAAATGTATTCTACTTTTATGTCAAAGCATTCTATTCACTGTGAAATCAACTTTTTTGTCTTTATGTGCACAGCTATGAAACAGCTTTCAGACATCTCAGAATCATGTGGGAAGTTAACCTAAGGTGTTTCCATTAGTTTGCAGTAAGTACTTTGGTGTAAAATTGAGATGTATACTACCTTAAAGTCAGAGCATAGTAGTACTGAGAAATTAACTTTTTTGTCTTGATGAACTGAGGTATGAAACAACTTTAAACCTAGTCATACTCATCTGCGAAGTTAACCAAATCTGTTTGCATTAGGTTTGCAGTCAGGACTTTTGAGTACAATTGAAATGTATACTACTTTTATGTCAAATCATTCTACTCACTGTGAAATCAACTTTTTTGTCTTTATGTGCACAGGTATGAAACAACTTTCAGACATCTCAGAATCATGTGGGAAGTTAACCTAAGTTGTTTCCATTAGGTTTGCAGTAAGTGCTTTGGTGTAAAATTGAAATGTATACTATTTGTATTGTCTAAGCATTGCATGCACTGAGATAACAACTTTTTTCAGTTGATGTGTACAGCCATGAAACAACTTTCAAACTACTCATAATCATGTGGAAAGTTAACCTAAAGTGTTTCCATTAGGTTTGCAGTAAGTGCTTTGGTGTAAAATTGAAATGTATACTACTTTTATGTTAAAGCTTTCTATTCACTGGGAAATCAACTTTTCTGTCTTTATGTGCACAGCTATGAAACAACTTTCAGACATCTCAGAATCATGTGGGAAGTTAACCTAAGTTGTTTCCATTAGGTTTGCAGTAAGTGCTTTGGTGTAAAATTGAAATGTATACTATTTGTATTGTCTAAGCATTGCATGCACTGAGATAACAACTTTTTTGTGTTGATGTGTACAGCCATGAAACAACTTTCAAACTACTCATAATCATGTGGAAAGTTGACATAAGGTGTTTCCATTAGGTTTGCAGTAAGTGCTTTGGTGTAAAATTGAAATGTATACTATTTGTATTGTAAAAGCATTGCATGCACTGAGAAAACAACTTTTTTGTCTTGATGTGCACAGGTATGAAACAACTTTCAGACATCTCAGAATCATATGGGAAGTTAATCTAAGTTGTTTCCATTAGGTTTGCAGTAAGTACTTTGGTGTAAAATTGAAATGTATACTATTTGTATTGTCTAAGCATTACATGCACTGAGATAACAACTTTTTTGTGTTGATGTGTACAGCCATGAATCAACTTTCAAACTACTCATAATCATGTGGGAAGTTAACCTAAGGTGTTTCCATTAGTTTGCAGTAAGTACTTTGGTGTAAAATTGAGATGTATACTACCTTAAAGTCAGAGCATAGTAGTACTGAGAAATTAACTTTTTTGTCTTGATGAACTGAGGCATGAAACAACTTTAACCCTAGTCATACTCATCTGGGAAGTTAACCAAATCTGTTTGCATTAGGTTTGCAGTCAGGACTTTTGAGTACAATTGAAATGTATACTACTTTTATGTCAAATCATTCTACTCACTGTGAAATCAACTTTTTTGTCTTTATGTGCACAGGTATGAAACAACTTTCAGACATCTCAGAATCATGTGGGAGGTTAACTTAAAGTGTTTCCATTAGGTTTGCAGTAAGTGCTTTGGAGTAAAATTGAAATGTATACTATTTGTATTGTTTAAGCAGTGCATGCACTGAGATAACAACTTTTTTGTGTTGATGTATACAGCCATGAAACAACTTTCAAACTACTCATAATCATGTGGAAAGTTAACCTAAAGTGTTTCCATTAGGTTTTCAGTAAGTGCTTTGGTGTAAAATTGAAATGTATACTACTTTTATGTCAAAGCATTCTATTCACTGTGAAATCAACTTTTTTGTCTTTATGTGCACAGCTATGAAACAACTTTCAGACATCTCAGAATCATGTGGGAAGTTAACCTATGGTGTTTCCATTAGGTTTGCAGTAAGTACTTTGGTGTAAAATTGAAATGCATACTATTTGTATTGTCGAAGCATTGCATGCACTGAGATAACAACTTTTTTGTGTTGATGCGTACAGCCATGAAACAACTTTCAAACTACTCATAATCATGTGGGAAGTTAACCTAAGGTGTTTCCATTAGTTTGCAGTAAGTACTTTGGTGTAAAATTGAGATGTATACTACCTTAAAGTCAGAGCATAGTAGTACTGAGAAATTAACTTTTTTGTCTTGATGAACAGAGGCATGAAACAACTTTAAACCTAGTCATACTCATCTGGGAAGTCAACCAAATCTGTTTGCATTAGGTTTGCAGTCAGGACTTTTGAGTACAATTGAAATGTATACTACTTTTATGTCAAAGCATTCTATTCACTGTGAAATCAACTTTTTTGTCTTTATGTGCACAGGTATGAAACAACTTTCAGACATCTCAGAATCATGTGGGAAGTTAAATTAAAGTGTTTCCATTAGGTTTGCAGTACGTTCTTTGCAGTGAAATTGAAATGTATAGTATTTGTATTGTCTAAGCATTGCATGCACTGAGCTAACAACTTTTTTCTGTTGATGTGTACAGCCATGAAACAGCTTTCAAACTACTCATAATCATGTGGGAAGTTCACCTAAGGTGTTTCCATTAGGTTTGCAGTAAGTACTTTGGTGTAAAATTGAAATGTATACTATTTGTATTGTAAAAGCATTGCTTGCACTGAGAAAACAACTTTTTTGTCTTGATGTGCACAGGTATGAAACAACTTTCAGACATCTCAGAATCATATGGGAAGTTAATCTAAGTTGTTTCCATTAGGTTTGCAGTAAGTACTTTGGTGTAAAATTGAAATGTATACTATTTGTATTGTCTAAGCATTACATGCACTGAGATAACAACTTTTTTGTGTTGATGTGTACAGCCATGAATCAACTTTCAAACTACTCATAATCATGTGGGAAGTTAACCTAAGGTGTTTCCATTGGTTTGCAGTAAGTACTTTGGTGTAAAATTGAGATGTATACTACCTTAAAGTCAGAGCATAGTAGTACTGAGAAATTAACTTTTTTGTCTTGATGAACTGAGGCATGAAACAACTTTAACCCTAGTCATACTCATCTGGGAAGTTAACCAAATCTGTTTGCATTAGGTTTGCAGTCAGGACTTTTGAGTACAATTGAAATGTATACTACTTTTATGTCAAATCATTCTACTCACTGTGAAATCAACTTTTTTGTCTTTATGTGCACAGGTATGAAACAACTTTCAGACATCTCAGAATCATGTGGGAAGTTAACTTAAAGTGTTTCCATTAGGTTTGCAGTAAGTGCTTTGGAGTAAAATTGAAATGTATACTATTTGTATTGTCTAAGCATTACATGCTCTGAGATAACAACTTTTTTCTGTTGATGTGTACAGCCATGAAACAACTTTCAAACTACTCATAATCATGTGGAAAGTTAACCTAAGGTGTTTCCATTAGGTTTGCAGTAAGTGCTTTGGTGTAAAATTGAAATGTATACTACTTTTATGTCAAAGCATTCTATTCACTGTGAAATCAACTTTTTTGTCTTTATGTGCACAGCTATGAAACAACTTTCAGACATCTCAGAATCATGTGGGAAGTTAACCTATGGTGTTTCCATTAGGTTTGCAGTAAGTACTTTGGTGTAAAATTGAAATGCATACTATTTGTATTGTCGAAGCATTGCATGCACTGAGATAACAACTTTTTTGTGTTGATGCGTACAGCCATGAAACAACTTTCAAACTACTCATAATCATGTGGGAAGTTAACCTAAGGTGTTTCCATTAGTTTGCAGTAAGTACTTTGGTGTAAAATTGAGATGTATACTACCTTAAAGTCAGAGCATAGTAGTACTGAGAAATTAACTTTTTTGTCTTGATGAACTGAGGTATGAAACAACTTTAAACCTAGTCATACTCATCTGGGAAGTTAACCAAATCTGTTTGCATTAGGTTTGCAGTCAGGACTTTTGAGTAGAATTGAAATGTATACTACTTTTATGTCAAATCATTCTACTCACTGTGAAATCAACTTTTTTGTCTTTATGTGCACAGGTATGAAACAACTTTCAGACATCTCAGAATCATGTGGGAAGTTAACTTAAAGTGTTTCCATTAGGTTTGCAGTAAGTGCTTTGGAGTAAAATTGAAATGTATACTATTTGTATTGTCTAAGCATTACATGCTCTGAGATAACAACTTTTTTCGGTTGATGTGTACAGCCATGAAACAACTTTCAAACTACTCATAATCATGTGGAAAGTTAACCTAAGGTGTTTCCATTAGGTTTGCAGTAAGTGCTGTGGTGTAAAATTGAAATGTGTACTGTTTGTATTGTAAAAGCATTGCATGCACTGAGAAAACAACTTTTTTGTCTTGATGTGCACAGGTATGAAACAACTTTCAGACATCTCAGAATCATGTGGGAAGTTAACCTAAGTTGTTTCCATTAGGTTTGCAGTAAGTGCTTTGGTGTAAAATTGAAATGTATACTATTTGTATTGTCTAAGCATTGCATGCACTGAGATAACAACTTTTTTCTGTTGATGTGTACAGCCATGAAACAACTTTCAAACTACTCATAATCATGTGGAAAGTTACCCTAAAGTGTTTCCATTAGGTTTGCAGTAAGTGCTTTGGTGTAAAATTGAAATGTATACTACTTTTATGTTAAAGATTTCTATTCACTGGGAAATCAACTTTTCTGTCTTTATGTGCACAGCTATGAAACAACTTTCAGACATCTCAGAATCATGTGGGAAGTTAACCTAAGTTGTTTCCATTAGGTTTGCAGTAAGTGCTTTGGTGTAAAATTGAAATGTATACTATTTGTATTGTCTAAGCATTGCATGCACTGAGATAACAACTTTTTTGTGTTGATGTGTACAGCCATGAAACAACTTTCAAACTACTCATAATCATGTGGAAAGTTGACATAAGGTGTTTCCATTAGGTTTGCAGTAAGTGCTTTGGTGTAAAATTGAAATGTATACTATTTGTATTGTAAAAGCATTGCATGCACTGAGAAAACAACTTTTTTGTCTTGATGTGCACAGGTATGAAACAACTTTCAGACATCTCAGAATCATATGGGAAGTTAATCTAAGTTGTTTCCATTAGGTTTGCAGTAAGTACTTTGGTGTAAAATTGAAATGTATACTATTTGTATTGTCTAAGCATTACATGCACTGAGATAACAACTTTTTTGTGTTGATGTGTACAGCCATGAATCAACTTTCAAACTACTCATAATCATGTGGGAAGTTAACCTAAGGTGTTTCCATTAGTTTGCAGTAAGTACTTTGGTGTAAAATTGAGATGTATACTACCTTAAAGTCAGAGCATAGTAGTACTGAGAAATTAACTTTTTTGTCTTGATGAACTGAGGCATGAAACAACTTTAACCCTAGTCATACTCATCTGGGAAGTTAACCAAATCTGTTTGCATTAGGTTTGCAGTCAGGACTTTTGAGTACAATTGAAATGTATACTACTTTTATGTCAAATCATTCTACTCACTGTGAAATCAACTTTTTTGTCTTTATGTGCACAGGTATGAAACAACTTTCAGACATCTCAGAATCATGTGGGAGGTTAACTTAAAGTGTTTCCATTAGGTTTGCAGTAAGTGCTTTGGAGTAAAATTGAAATGTATACTATTTGTATTGTTTAAGCAGTGCATGCACTGAGATAACAACTTTTTTGTGTTGATGTGTACAGCCATGAAACAACTTTCAAACTACTCATAATCATGTGGAAAGTTAACCTAAAGTGTTTCCATTAGGTTTGCAGTAAGTGCTTTGGTGTAAAATTGAAATGTATACTATTTGTATTGTCTAAGCATTGCATGCACTGAGATAACAACTTTTTTGTGTTGATGTGTACAGCCATGAAACAACTTTCAAACTACTCATAATCATGTGGAAAGTTGACATAAGGTGTTTCCATTAGGTTTGCAGTAAGTGCTTTGGTGTAAAATTGAAATGTATACTATTTGTATTGTAAAAGCATTGCATGCACTGAGAAAACAACTTTTTTGTCTTGATGTGCACAGGTATGAAACAACTTTCAGACATCTCAGAATCATATGGGAAGTTAATCTAAGTTGTTTCCATTAGGTTTGCAGTAAGTACTTTGGTGTAAAATTGAAATGTATACTATTTGTATTGTCTAAGCATTACATGCACTGAGATAACAACTTTTTTGTGTTGATGTGTACAGCCATGAATCAACTTTCAAACTACTCATAATCATGTGGGAAGTTAACCTAAGGTGTTTCCATTAGTTTGCAGTAAGTACTTTGGTGTAAAATTGAGATGTATACTACCTTAAAGTCAGAGCATAGTAGTACTGAGAAATTAACTTTTTTGTCTTGATGAACTGAGGCATGAAACAACTTTAACCCTAGTCATACTCATCTGGGAAGTTAACCAAATCTGTTTGCATTAGGTTTGCAGTCAGGACTTTTGAGTACAATTGAAATGTATACTTCTTTTATGTCAAATCATTCTACTCACTGTGAAATCAACTTTTTTGTCTTTATGTGCACAGGTATGAAACAACTTTCAGACATCTCAGAATCATGTGGGAGGTTAACTTAAAGTGTTTCCATTAGGTTTGCAGTAAGTGCTTTGGAGTAAAATTGAAATGTATACTATTTGTATTGTTTAAGCAGTGCATGCACTGAGATAACAACTTTTTTGTGTTGATGTGTACAGCCATGAAACAACTTTCAAACTACTCATAATCATGTGGAAAGTTAACCTAAAGTGTTTCCATTAGGTTTGCTGTAAGTGCTTTGGTGTAAAATTGAAATGTATACTACTTTTATGTCAAAGCATTCTATTCACTGTGAAATCAACTTTTTTGTCTTTATGTGCACAGCTATGAAACAACTTTCAGACATCTCACAATCATGTGGGAAGTTAACCTATGGTGTTTCCATTAGGTTTGCAGTAAGTACTTTGGTGTAAAATTGAAATGCATACTATTTGTATTGTCGAAGCATTGCATGCACTGAGATAACAACTTTTTTGTGTTGATGCGTACAGCCATGAAACAACTTTCAAACTACTCATAATCATGTGGGAAGTTAACCTAAGGTGTTTCCATTAGGTTTGCAGTAAGTGCTTTGGAGTAAAATTGAAATGTATACTATTTGTATTGTCTAAGCATTGCATGCTCTGAAATAACATCTTTTTTCTGCTGATGTGTACAGCCATGAAACAACTTTCAAACTACTCATAATCATGTGGAAAGTTGACCTAAGGTGTTTCCATTAGGTTTGCAGTAAGTGCTTTGGTGTAAAATTGAAATGTATACTATTTGTATTGTCTAAGCATTACATGCACTGAGATAACAACTTTTTTGTGTTGATGTGTACAGCCATGAATCAACTTTCAAACTACTCATAATCATGTGGGAAGTTAACCTAAGGTGTTTCCATTAGTTTGCAGTAAGTACTTTGGTGTAAAATTGAGATGTATACTACCTTAAAGTCAGAGCATAGTAGTACTGAGAAATTAACTTTTTTGTCTTGATGAACTGAGGCATGAAACAACTTTAAACCTAGTCATACTCATCTGGGAAGTTAACCAAATCTGTTTGCATTAGGTTTGCAGTCAGGACTTTTGAGTAGAATTGAAATGTATACTACTTTTATGTCAAATCATTCTACTCACTGTGAAATCAACTTTTTTGTCTTTATGTGCACAGGTATGAAACAACTTTCAGACATCTCAGAATCATGTGGGAAGTTAACTTAAAGTGTTTCCATTAGGTTTGCAGTAAGTGCTTTGGAGTAAAATTGAAATGTATACTATTTGTATTGTCTAAGCATTACATGCTCTGAGATAACAACTTTTTTCTGTTGATGTGTACAGCCATGAAAAAACTTTCAAACTACTCATAATCATGTGGAAAGTTAACCTAAGGTGTTTCCATTAGGTTTGCAGTAAGTGCTGTGGTGTAAAATTGAAATGTGTACTGTTTGTATTGTAAAAGCATTGCATGCACTGAGAAAACAACTTTTTTGTCTTGATGTGCACAGGTATGAAACAACTTTCAGACATCTCAGAATCATGTGGGAAGTTAACCTAAGTTGTTACCATTAGGTTTGCAGTAAGTGCTTTGGTGTAAAATTGAAATGTATACTATTTGTATTGTCTAAGCATTGCATGCACTGAGATAACAACTTTTTTCTGTTGATGTGTACAGCCATGAAACAACTTTCAAACTACTCATAATCATGTGGAAAGTTACCCTAAAGTGTTTCCATTAGGTTTGCAGTAAGTGCTTTGGTGTAAAATTGAAATGTATACTACTTTTATGTTAAAGCTTTCTATTCACTGGGAAATCAACTTTTCTGTCTTTATGTGCACAGCTATGAAACAACTTTCAGACATCTCAGAATCATGTGGGAAGTTAACCTAAGTTGTTTCCATTAGGTTTGCAGTAAGTGCTTTGGTGTAAAATTGAAATGTATACTATTTGTATTGTCTAAGCATTGCATGCACTGAGATAACAACTTTTTTGTGTTGATGTGTACAGCCATGAAACAACTTTCAAACTACTCATAATCATGTGGAAAGTTGACATAAGGTGTTTCCATTAGGTTTGCAGTAAGTGCTTTGGTGTAAAATTGAAATGTATACTACTTTTATGTTAAAGCTTTCTATTCACTGGGAAATCAACTTTTCTGTCTTTATGTGCACAGCTATGAAACAACTTTCAGACATCTCAGAATCATGTGGGAAGTTAACCTAAGTTGTTTCCATTAGGTTTGCAGTAAGTGCTTTGGTGTAAAATTGAAATGTATACTATTTGTATTGTCTAAGCATTGCATGCACTGAGATAACAACTTTTTTGTGTTGATGTGTACAGCCATGAAACAACTTTCAAACTACTCATAATCATGTGGAAAGTTGACATAAGGTGTTTCCATTAGGTTTGCAGTAAGTGCTTTGGTGTAAAATTGAAATGTATACTATTTGTATTGTAAAAGCATTGCATGCACTGAGAAAACAACTTTTTTGTCTTGATGTGCACAGGTATGAAACAACTTTCAGACATCTCAGAATCATATGGGAAGTTAATCTAAGTTGTTTCCATTAGGTTTGCAGTAAGTACTTTGGTGTAAAATTGAAATGTATACTATTTGTATTGTCTAAGCATTACATGCACTGAGATAACAACTTTTTTGTGTTGATGTGTACAGCCATGAATCAACTTTCAAACTACTCATAATCATGTGGGAAGTTAACCTAAGGTGTTTCCATTAGTTTGCAGTAAGTACTTTGGTGTAAAATTGAGATGTATACTACCTTAAAGTCAGAGCATAGTAGTACTGAGAAATTAACTTTTTTGTCTTGATGAACTGAGGCATGAAACAACTTTAACCCTAGTCATACTCATCTGGGAAGTTAACCAAATCTGTTTGCATTAGGTTTGCAGTCAGGACTTTTGAGTACAATTGAAATGTATACTACTTTTATGTCAAATCATTCTACTCACTGTGAAATCAACTTTTTTGTCTTTATGTGCACAGGTATGAAACAACTTTCAGACATCTCAGAATCATGTGGGAGGTTAACTTAAAGTGTTTCCATTAGGTTTGCAGTAAGTGCTTTGGAGTAAAATTGAAATGTATACTATTTGTATTGTTTAAGCAGTGCATGCACTGAGATAACAACTTTTTTGTGTTGATGTGTACAGCTATGAAACAACTTTCAAACTACTCATAATCATGTGGAAAGTTAACCTAAAGTGTTTCCATTAGGTTTGCAGTAAGTGCTTTGGTGTAAAATTGAAATGTATACTACTTTTATGTCAAAGCATTCTATTCACTGTGAAATCAACTTTTTTGTCTTTATGTGCACAGCTATGAAACAACTTTCAGACATCTCAGAATCATGTGGGAAGTTAACCTATGGTGTTTCCATTAGGTTTGCAGTAAGTACTTTGGTGTAAAATTGAAATGCATACTATTTGTATTGTCGAAGCATTGCATGCACTGAGATAACAACTTTTTTGTGTTGATGCGTACAGCCATGAAACAACTTTCAAACTACTCATAATCATGTGGGAAGTTAACCTAAGGTGTTTCCATTAGTTTGCAGTAAGTACTTTGGTGTAAAATTGAGATGTATACTACCTTAAAGTCAGAGCATAGTAGTACTGAGAAATTAACTTTTTTGTCTTGATGAACAGAGGCATGAAACAACTTTAAACCTAGTCATACTCATCTGGGAAGTCAACCAAATCTGTTTGCATTAGGTTTGCAGTCAGGACTTTTGAGTACAATTGAAATGTATACTACTTTTATGTCAAAGCATTCTATTCACTGTGAAATCAACTTTTTTGTCTTTATGTGCACAGGTATGAAACAACTTTCAGACATCTCAGAATCATGTGGGAATTTAAATTAAAGTGTTTCCATTAGGTTTGCAGTACGTTCTTTGGAGTGAAATTGAAATGTATACTATTTGTATTGTCTAAGCATTGCATGCACTGAGCTAACAACTTTTTTCTGTTGATGTGTACAGCCATGAAACAGCTTTCAAACTACTCATAATCATGTGGGAAGTTCACCTAAGGTGTTTCCATTAGGTTTGCAGTAAGTACTTTGGTGTGAAATTGAAATGTATTCTACTTTTATGTCAAAGCATTCTATTCACTGTGAAATCAACTTTTTTGTCTTTATGTGCACAGCTATGAAACAGCTTTCAGACATCTCAGAATCATGTGGGAAGTTAACCTAAGGTGTTTCCATTAGTTTGCAGTAAGTACTTTGGTGTAAAATTGAGATGTATACTACCTTAAAGTCAGAGCATAGTAGTACTGAGAAATTAACTTTTTTGTCTTGATGAACTGAGGTATGAAACAACTTTAAACCTAGTCATACTCATCTGGGAAGTTAACCAAATCTGTTTGCATTAGGTTTGCAGTCAGGACTTTTGAGTACAATTGAAATGTATACTACTTTTATGTCAAATCATTCTACTCACTGTGAAATCAACTTTTTTGTCTTTATGTGCACAGGTATGAAACAACTTTCAGACATCTCAGAATCATGTGGGAAGTTAACCTAAGTTGTTTCCATTAGGTTTGCAGTAAGTGCTTTGGTGTAAAATTGAAATGTATACTATTTGTATTGTCTAAGCATTGCATGCACTGAGATAACAACTTTTTTCAGTTGATGTGTACAGCCATGAAACAACTTTCAAACTACTCATAATCATGTGGAAAGTTAACCTAAAGTGTTTCCATTAGGTTTGCAGTAAGTGCTTTGGTGTAAAATTGAAATGTATACTACTTTTATGTTAAAGCTTTCTATTCACTGGGAAATCAACTTTTCTGTCTTTATGTGCACAGCTATGAAACAACTTTCAGACATCTCAGAATCATGTGGGAAGTTAACCTAAGTTGTTTCCATTAGGTTTGCAGTAAGTGCTTTGGTGTAAAATTGAAATGTATACTATTTGTATTGTCTAAGCATTGCATGCACTGAGATAACAACTTTTTTGTGTTGATGTGTACAGCCATGAAACAACTTTCAAACTACTCATAATCATGTGGAAAGTTGACATAAGGTGTTTCCATTAGGTTTGCAGTAAGTGCTTTGGTGTAAAATTGAAATGTATACTATTTGTATTGTAAAAGCATTGCATGCACTGAGAAAACAACTTTTTTGTCTTGATGTGCACAGGTATGAAACAACTTTCAGACATCTCAGAATCATATGGGAAGTTAATCTAAGTTGTTTCCATTAGGTTTGCAGTAAGTACTTTGGTGTAAAATTGAAATGTATACTATTTGTATTGTCTAAGCATTACATGCACTGAGATAACAACTTTTTTGTGTTGATGTGTACAGCCATGAATCAACTTTCAAACTACTCATAATCATGTGGGAAGTTAACCTAAGGTGTTTCCATTAGTTTGCAGTAAGTACTTTGGTGTAAAATTGAGATGTATACTACCTTAAAGTCAGAGCATAGTAGTACTGAGAAATTAACTTTTTTGTCTTGATGAACTGAGGCATGAAACAACTTTAACCCTAGTCATACTCATCTGGGAAGTTAACCAAATCTGTTTGCATTAGGTTTGCAGTCAGGACTTTTGAGTACAATTGAAATGTATACTACTTTTATGTCAAATCATTCTACTCACTGTGAAATCAACTTTTTTGTCTTTATGTGCACAGGTATGAAACAACTTTCAGACATCTCAGAATCATGTGGGAGGTTAACTTAAAGTGTTTCCATTAGGTTTGCAGTAAGTGCTTTGGAGTAAAATTGAAATGTATACTATTTGTATTGTTTAAGCAGTGCATGCACTGAGATAACAACTTTTTTGTGTTGATGTATACAGCCATGAAACAACTTTCAAACTACTCATAATCATGTGGAAAGTTAACCTAAAGTGTTTCCATTAGGTTTGCAGTAAGTGCTTTGGTGTAAAATTGAAATGTATACTACTTTTATGTCAAAGCATTCTATTCACTGTGAAATCAACTTTTTTGTCTTTATGTGCACAGCTATGAAACAACTTTCAGACATCTCAGAATCATGTGGGAAGTTAACCTATGGTGTTTCCATTAGGTTTGCAGTAAGTACTTAGGTGTAAAATTGAAATGCATACTATTTGTATTGTCGAAGCATTGCATGCACTGAGATAACAACTTTTTTGTGTTGATGCGTACAGCCATGAAACAACTTTCAAACTACTCATAATCATGTGGGAAGTTAACCTAAGGTGTTTCCATTAGTTTGCAGTAAGTACTTTGGTGTAAAATAGAGATGTATACTACCTTAAAGTCAGAGCATAGTAGTACTGAGAAATTAACTTTTTTGTCTTGATGAACAGAGGCATGAAACAACTTTAAACCTAGTCATACTCATCTGGGAAGTCAACCAAATCTGTTTGCATTAGGTTTGCAGTCAGGACTTTTGAGTACAATTGAAATGTATACTACTTTATGTCAAAGCATTCTATTCACTGTGAAATCAACTTTTTTGTCTTTATGTGCACAGGTATGAAACAACTTTCAGACATCTCAGAATCATGTGGGAAGTTAAATTAAAGTGTTTCCATTAGGTTTGCAGTACGTTCTTTGGAGTGAAATTGAAATGTATAGTATTTGTATTGTCTAAGCATTGCATGCACTGAGCTAACAACTTTTTTCTGTTGATGTGTACAGCCATGAAACAGCTTTCAAACTACTCATAATCATGTGGGAAGTTCACCTAAGGTGTTTCCATTAGGTTTGCAGTAAGTACTTTGGTGTAAAATTGAAATGTATACTATTTGTATTGTAAAAGCATTGCTTGCACTGAGAAAACAACTTTTTTGTCTTGATGTGCACAGGTATGAAACAACTTTCAGACATCTCAGAATCATATGGGAAGTTAATCTAAGTTGTTTCCATTAGGTTTGCAGTAAGTACTTTGGTGTAAAATTGAAATGTATACTATTTGTATTGTCTAAGCATTACATGCACTGAGATAACAACTTTTTTGTGTTGATGTGTACAGCCATGAATCAACTTTCAAACTACTCATAATCATGTGGGAAGTTAACCTAAGGTGTTTCCATTAGTTTGCAGTAAGTACTTTGGTGTAAAATTGAGATGTATACTACCTTAAAGTCAGAGCATAGTAGTACTGAGAAATTAACTTTTTTGTCTTGATGAACTGAGGCATGAAACAACTTTAACCCTAGTCATACTCATCTGGGAAGTTAACCAAATCTGTTTGCATTAGGTTTGCAGTCAGGACTTTTGAGTACAATTGAAATGTATACTACTTTTATGTCAAATCATTCTACTCACTGTGAAATCAACTTTTTTGTCTTTATGTGCACAGGTATGAAACAACTTTCAGACATCTCAGAATCATGTGGGAGGTTAACTTAAAGTGTTTCCATTAGGTTTGCAGTAAGTGCTTTGGAGTAAAATTGAAATGTATACTATTTGTATTGTTTAAGCAGTGCATGCACTGAGATAACAACTTTTTTGTGTTGATGTGTACAGCCATGAAACAACTTTCAAACTACTCATAATCATGTGGAAAGTTAACCTAAGGTGTTTCCATTAGGTTTGCAGTAAGTGCTTTGGTGTAAAATTGAAATGTATACTACTTTTATGTCAAAGCATTCTATTCACTGTGAAATCAACTTTTTTGTCTTTATGTGCACAGCTATGAAACAACTTTCAGACATCTCAGAATCATGTGGGAAGTTAACCTATGGTGTTTCCATTAGGTTTGCGGTAAGTACTTTGGTGTAAAATTGAAATGCATACTATTTGTATTGTCGAAGCATTGCATGCACTGAGATAACAACTTTTTTGTGTTGATGCGTACAGCCATGAAACAACTTTCAAACTACTCATAATCATGTGGGAAGTTAACCTAAGG
Organism: Mobula birostris; assembly: GCF_030028105.1. Classification (NCBI taxonomy): domain Eukaryota; kingdom Metazoa; phylum Chordata; class Chondrichthyes; order Myliobatiformes; family Myliobatidae; genus Mobula; species Mobula birostris. The sequence goes on from NW_027278437.1 coordinate 89,781, forward strand.
TGTTTCCATTAGTTTGCAGTAAGTACTTTGGTGTAAAATTGAGATGTATACTACCTTAAAGTCAGAGCATAGTAGTACTGAGAAATTAACTTTTTTGTCTTGATGAACAGAGGCATGAAACAACTTTAAACCTAGTCATACTCATCTGGGAAGTCAACCAAATCTGTTTGCATTAGGTTTGCAGTCAGGACTTTTGAGTACAATTGAAATGTATACTACTTTTATGTCAAAGCATTCTATTCACTGTGAAATCAACTTTTTTGTCTTTATGTGCACAGGTATGAAACAACTTTCAGACATCTCAGAATCATGTGGGAATTTAAATTAAAGTGTTTCCATTAGGTTTGCAGTACGTTCTTTGGAGTGAAATTGAAATGTATACTATTTGTATTGTCTAAGCATTGCATGCACTGAGATAACAACTTTTTTCTGTTGATGTGTACAGCCATGAAACAGCTTTCAAACTACTCATAATCATGTGGGAAGTTCACCTAAGGTGTTTCCTTTAGGTTTGCAGTAAGTACTTTGGTGTGAAATTGAAATGTATTCTACTTTTATGTCAAAGCATTCTATTCACTGTGAAATCAACTTTTTTGTCTTTATGTGCACAGCTATGAAACAGCTTTCAGACATCTCAGAATCATGTGGGAAGTTAACCTAAGGTGTTTCCATTAGTTTGCAGTAAGTACTTTGGTGTAAAATTGAGATGTATACTACCTTAAAGTCAGAGCATAGTAGTACTGAGAAATTAACTTTTTTGTCTTGATGAACTGAGGTATGAAACAACTTTAAACCTAGTCATACTCATCTGGGAAGTTAACCAAATCTGTTTGCATTAGGTTTGCAGTCAGGACTTTTGAGTACAATTGAAATGTATACTACTTTTATGTCAAATCATTCTACTCACTGTGAAATCAACTTTTTTGTCTTTATGTGCACAGCTATGAAACAACTTTCAGACATCTCAGAATCATGTGGGAAGTTAACCTATGGTGTTTCCATTAGGTTTGCGGTAAGTACTTTGGTGTAAAATTGAAATGCATACTATTTGTATTGTCGAAGCATTGCATGCACTGAGATAACAACTTTTTTGTGTTGATGCGTACAGCCATGAAACAACTTTCAAACTACTCATAATCATGTGGGAAGTTAACCTAAGGTGTTTCCATTAGTTTGCAGTAAGTACTTTGGTGTAAAATTGAGATGTATACTACCTTAAAGTCAGAGCATAGTAGTACTGAGAAATTAACTTTTTTGTCTTGATGAACAGAGGCATGAAACAACTTTAAACCTAGTCATACTCATCTGGGAAGTCAACCAAATCTGTTTGCATTAGGTTTGCAGTCAGGACTTTTGAGTACAATTGAAATGTATACTACTTTTATGTCAAAGCATTCTATTCACTGTGAAATCAACTTTTTTGTCTTTATGTGCACAGGTATGAAACAACTTTCAGACATCTCAGAATCATGTGGGAATTTAAATTAAAGTGTTTCCATTAGGTTTGCAGTACGTTCTTTGGAGTGAAATTGAAATGTATACTATTTGTATTGTCTAAGCATTGCATGCACTGAGATAACAACTTTTTTCTGTTGATGTGTACAGCCATGAAACAGCTTTCAAACTACTCATAATCATGTGGGAAGTTCACCTAAGGTGTTTCCTTTAGGTTTGCAGTAAGTACTTTGGTGTGAAATTGAAATGTATTCTACTTTTATGTCAAAGCATTCTATTCACTGTGAAATCAACTTTTTTGTCTTTATGTGCACAGCTATGAAACAGCTTTCAGACATCTCAGAATCATGTGGGAAGTTAACCTAAGGTGTTTCCATTAGTTTGCAGTAAGTACTTTGGTGTAAAATTGAGATGTATACTACCTTAAAGTCAGAGCATAGTAGTACTGAGAAATTAACTTTTTTGTCTTGATGAACTGAGGTATGAAACAACTTTAAACCTAGTCATACTCATCTGGGAAGTTAACCAAATCTGTTTGCATTAGGTTTGCAGTCAGGACTTTTGAGTACAATTGAAATGTATACTACTTTTATGTCAAATCATTCTACTCACTGTGAAATCAACTTTTTTGTCTTTATGTGCACAGGTATGAAACAACTTTCAGACATCTCAGAATCATGTGGGAAGTTAACCTAAGTTGTTTCCATTAGGTTTGCAGTAAGTGCTTTGGTGTAAAATTGAAATGTATACTATTTGTATTGTCTAAGCATTGCATGCACTGAGATAACAACTTTTTTCAGTTGATGTGTACAGCCATGAAACAACTTTCAAACTACTCATAATCATGTGGAAAGTTAACCTAAAGTGTTTCCATTAGGTTTGCAGTAAGTGCTTTGGTGTAAAATTGAAATGTATACTACTTTTATGTTAAAGCTTTCTATTCACTGGGAAATCAACTTTTCTGTCTTTATGTGCACAGCTATGAAACAACTTTCAGACATCTCAGAATCATGTGGGAAGTTAACCTAAGTTGTTTCCATTAGGTTTGCAGTAAGTGCTTTGGTGTAAAATTGAAATGTATACTATTTGTATTGTCTAAGCATTGCATGCACTGAGATAACAACTTTTTTGTGTTGATGTGTACAGCCATGAAACAACTTTCAAACTACTCATAATCATGTGGAAAGTTGACATAAGGTGTTTCCATTAGGTTTGCAGTAAGTGCTTTGGTGTAAAATTGAAATGTATACTATTTGTATTGTAAAAGCATTGCATGCACTGAGAAAACAACTTTTTTGTCTTGATGTGCACAGGTATGAAACAACTTTCAGACATCTCAGAATCATATGGGAAGTTAATCTAAGTTGTTTCCATTAGGTTTGCAGTAAGTACTTTGGTGTAAAATTGAAATGTATACTATTTGTATTGTCTAAGCATTACATGCACTGAGATAACAACTTTTTTGTGTTGATGTGTACAGCCATTAATCAACTTTCAAACTACTCATAATCATGTGGGAAGTTAACCTAAGGTGTTTCCATTAGTTTGCAGTAAGTTCTTTGGAGTGAAATTGAAATGTATACTATTTGTATTGTTTAAGCACTGCATGCACTGAGATAACAACTTTTTTGTGTTGATGTGTACAGCCATGAAACAACTTTCAAACTACTCATAATCATGTGGAAAGTTAACCTAAAGTGTTTCCATTAGGTTTGCAGTAAGTGCTTTGGTGTAAAATTGAATTGTATACTACTTGTATGTCAAAGCATTCTATTCACTGTGAAATCAACTTTTTTGTCTTTATGTGCACAGGTATGAAACAACTTTCAGACATCTCAGAATCATGTGGGAAGTTAAATTAAAGTGTTTCCATTAGGTTTGCAGTAAGTGCTTTGGAGTAAAATTGAAATGTATACTATTTGTATTGTCTAAGCATTGCAGGCACTGAGCTAATAACTTTTTTCTGTTGATGTGTACAGCCATGAATCAACTTTCAAACTACTCATAATCATGTGGGAAGTTAACCTAAGGTGTTTCCATTAGTTTGCAGTAAGTACTTTGGTGTAAAATTGAGATGTATACTACCTTAAAGTCAGAGCATAGTAGTACTGAGAAATTAACTTTTTTGTCTTGATGAACTGAGGCATGAAACAACTTTAACCCTAGTCATACTCATCTGGGAAGTTAACCAAATCTGTTTGCATTAGGTTTGCAGTCAGGACTTTTGAGTACAATTGAAATGTATACTACTTTTATGTCAAATCATTCTACTCACTGTGAAATCAACTTTTTTGTCTTTATGTGCACAGGTATGAAACAACTTTCAGACATCTCAGAATCATGTGGGAGGTTAACTTAAAGTGTTTCCATTAGGTTTGCAGTAAGTGCTTTGGAGTAAAATTGAAATGTATACTATTTGTATTGTTTAAGCAGTGCATGCACTGAGATAACAACTTTTTTGTGTTGATGTGTACAGCCATGAAACAACTTTCAAACTACTCATAATCATGTGGAAAGTTAACCTAAAGTGTTTCCATTAGGTTTGCAGTAAGTGCTTTGGTGTAAAATTGAAATGTATACTATTTGTATTGTCTAAGCATTGCATGCACTGAGATAACAACTTTTTTGTGTTGATGTGTACAGCCATGAAACAACTTTCAAACTACTCATAATCATGTGGAAAGTTGACATAAGGTGTTTCCATTAGGTTTGCAGTAAGTGCTTTGGTGTAAAATTGAAATGTATACTATTTGTATTGTAAAAGCATTGCATGCACTGAGAAAACAACTTTTTTGTCTTGATGTGCACAGGTATGAAACAACTTTCAGACATCTCAGAATCATATGGGAAGTTAATCTAAGTTGTTTCCATTAGGTTTGCAGTAAGTACTTTGGTGTAAAATTGAAATGTATACTATTTGTATTGTCTAAGCATTACATGCACTGAGATAACAACTTTTTTGTGTTGATGTATACAGCCATGAAACAACTTTCAAACTACTCATAATCATGTGGAAAGTTAACCTAAAGTGTTTCCATTAGGTTTGCAGTAAGTGCTTTGGTGTAAAATTGAAATGTATACTACTTTTATGTCAAAGCATTCTATTCACTGTGAAATCAACTTTTTTGTCTTTATGTGCACAGCTATGAAACAACTTTCAGACATCTCAGAATCATGTGGGAAGTTAACCTATGGTGTTTCCATTAGGTTTGCAGTAAGTACTTTGGTGTAAAATTGAAATGCATACTATTTGTATTGTCGAAGCATTGCATGCACTGAGATAACAACTTTTTTGTGTTGATGCGTACAGCCATGAAACAACTTTCAAACTACTCATAATCATGTGGGAAGTTAACCTAAGGTGTTTCCATTAGTTTGCAGTAAGTACTTTGGTGTAAAATAGAGATGTATACTACCTTAAAGTCAGAGCATAGTAGTACTGAGAAATTAACTTTTTTGTCTTGATGAACAGAGGCATGAAACAACTTTAAACCTAGTCATACTCATCTGGGAAGTCAACCAAATCTGTTTGCATTAGGTTTGCAGTCAGGACTTTTGAGTACAATTGAAATGTATACTACTTTATGTCAAAGCATTCTATTCACTGTGAAATCAACTTTTTTGTCTTTATGTGCACAGGTATGAAACAACTTTCAGACATCTCAGAATCATGTGGGAAGTTAAATTAAAGTGTTTCCATTAGGTTTGCAGTACGTTCTTTGGAGTGAAATTGAAATGTATAGTATTTGTATTGTCTAAGCATTGCATGCACTGAGCTAACAACTTTTTTCTGTTGATGTGTACAGCCATGAAACAGCTTTCAAACTACTCATAATCATGTGGGAAGTTCACCTAAGGTGTTTCCATTAGGTTTGCAGTAAGTACTTTGGTGTAAAATTGAAATGTATACTATTTGTATTGTAAAAGCATTGCTTGCACTGAGAAAACAACTTTTTTGTCTTGATGTGCACAGGTATGAAACAACTTTCAGACATCTCAGAATCATATGGGAAGTTAATCTAAGTTGTTTCCATTAGGTTTGCAGTAAGTACTTTGGTGTAAAATTGAAATGTATACTATTTGTATTGTCTAAGCATTACATGCACTGAGATAACAACTTTTTTGTGTTGATGTGTACAGCCATGAATCAACTTTCAAACTACTCATAATCATGTGGGAAGTTAACCTAAGGTGTTTCCATTAGTTTGCAGTAAGTACTTTGGTGTAAAATTGAGATGTATACTACCTTAAAGTCAGAGCATAGTAGTACTGAGAAATTAACTTTTTTGTCTTGATGAACTGAGGCATGAAACAACTTTAACCCTAGTCATACTCATCTGGGAAGTTAACCAAATCTGTTTGCATTAGGTTTGCAGTCAGGACTTTTGAGTACAATTGAAATGTATACTACTTTTATGTCAAATCATTCTACTCACTGTGAAATCAACTTTTTTGTCTTTATGTGCACAGGTATGAAACAACTTTCAGACATCTCAGAATCATGTGGGAGGTTAACTTAAAGTGTTTCCATTAGGTTTGCAGTAAGTGCTTTGGAGTAAAATTGAAATGTATACTATTTGTATTGTTTAAGCAGTGCATGCACTGAGATAACAACTTTTTTGTGTTGATGTGTACAGCCATGAAACAACTTTCAAACTACTCATAATCATGTGGAAAGTTAACCTAAGGTGTTTCCATTAGGTTTGCAGTAAGTGCTTTGGTGTAAAATTGAAATGTATACTACTTTTATGTCAAAGCATTCTATTCACTGTGAAATCAACTTTTTTGTCTTTATGTGCACAGCTATGAAACAACTTTCAGACATCTCAGAATCATGTGGGAAGTTAACCTATGGTGTTTCCATTAGGTTTGCGGTAAGTACTTTGGTGTAAAATTGAAATGCATACTATTTGTATTGTCGAAGCATTGCATGCACTGAGATAACAACTTTTTTGTGTTGATGCGTACAGCCATGAAACAACTTTCAAACTACTCATAATCATGTGGGAAGTTAACCTAAGGTGTTTCCATTAGTTTGCAGTAAGTACTTTGGTGTAAAATTGAGATGTATACTACCTTAAAGTCAGAGCATAGTAGTACTGAGAAATTAACTTTTTTGTCTTGATGAACAGAGGCATGAAACAACTTTAAACCTAGTCATACTCATCTGGGAAGTCAACCAAATCTGTTTGCATTAGGTTTGCAGTCAGGACTTTTGAGTACAATTGAAATGTATACTACTTTTATGTCAAAGCATTCTATTCACTGTGAAATCAACTTTTTTGTCTTTATGTGCACAGGTATGAAACAACTTTCAGACATCTCAGAATCATGTGGGAATTTAAATTAAAGTGTTTCCATTAGGTTTGCAGTACGTTCTTTGGAGTGAAATTGAAATGTATACTATTTGTATTGTCTAAGCATTGCATGCACTGAGATAACAACTTTTTTCTGTTGATGTGTACAGCCATGAAACAGCTTTCAAACTACTCATAATCATGTGGGAAGTTCACCTAAGGTGTTTCCTTTAGGTTTGCAGTAAGTACTTTGGTGTGAAATTGAAATGTATTCTACTTTTATGTCAAAGCATTCTATTCACTGTGAAATCAACTTTTTTGTCTTTATGTGCACAGCTATGAAACAGCTTTCAGACATCTCAGAATCATGTGGGAAGTTAACCTAAGGTGTTTCCATTAGTTTGCAGTAAGTACTTTGGTGTAAAATTGAGATGTATACTACCTTAAAGTCAGAGCATAGTAGTACTGAGAAATTAACTTTTTTGTCTTGATGAACTGAGGTATGAAACAACTTTAAACCTAGTCATACTCATCTGGGAAGTTAACCAAATCTGTTTGCATTAGGTTTGCAGTCAGGACTTTTGAGTACAATTGAAATGTATACTACTTTTATGTCAAATCATTCTACTCACTGTGAAATCAACTTTTTTGTCTTTATGTGCACAGCTATGAAACAACTTTCAGACATCTCAGAATCATGTGGGAAGTTAACCTATGGTGTTTCCATTAGGTTTGCGGTAAGTACTTTGGTGTAAAATTGAAATGCATACTATTTGTATTGTCGAAGCATTGCATGCACTGAGATAACAACTTTTTTGTGTTGATGCGTACAGCCATGAAACAACTTTCAAACTACTCATAATCATGTGGGAAGTTAACCTAAGGTGTTTCCATTAGTTTGCAGTAAGTACTTTGGTGTAAAATTGAGATGTATACTACCTTAAAGTCAGAGCATAGTAGTACTGAGAAATTAACTTTTTTGTCTTGATGAACAGAGGCATGAAACAACTTTAAACCTAGTCATACTCATCTGGGAAGTCAACCAAATCTGTTTGCATTAGGTTTGCAGTCAGGACTTTTGAGTACAATTGAAATGTATACTACTTTTATGTCAAAGCATTCTATTCACTGTGAAATCAACTTTTTTGTCTTTATGTGCACAGGTATGAAACAACTTTCAGACATCTCAGAATCATGTGGGAATTTAAATTAAAGTGTTTCCATTAGGTTTGCAGTACGTTCTTTGGAGTGAAATTGAAATGTATACTATTTGTATTGTCTAAGCATTGCATGCACTGAGCTAACAACTTTTTTCTGTTGATGTGTACAGCCATGAAACAGCTTTCAAACTACTCATAATCATGTGGGAAGTTCACCTAAGGTGTTTCCATTAGGTTTGCAGTAAGTACTTTGGTGTGAAATTGAAATGTATTCTACTTTTATGTCAAAGCATTCTATTCACTGTGAAATCAACTTTTTTGTCTTTATGTGCACAGCTATGAAACAGCTTTCAGACATCTCAGAATCATGTGGGAAGTTAACCTAAGGTGTTTCCATTAGTTTGCAGTAAGTACTTTGGTGTAAAATTGAGATGTATACTACCTTAAAGTCAGAGCATAGTAGTACTGAGAAATTAACTTTTTTGTCTTGATGAACTGAGGTATGAAACAACTTTAAACCTAGTCATACTCATCTGGGAAGTTAACCAAATCTGTTTGCATTAGGTTTGCAGTCAGGACTTTTGAGTACAATTGAAATGTATACTACTTTTATGTCAAATCATTCTACTCACTGTGAAATCAACTTTTTTGTCTTTATGTGCACAGGTATGAAACAACTTTCAGACATCTCAGAATCATGTGGGAAGTTAACCTAAGTTGTTTCCATTAGGTTTGCAGTAAGTGCTTTGGTGTAAAATTGAAATGTATACTATTTGTATTGTCTAAGCATTGCATGCACTGAGATAACAACTTTTTTTCAGTTGATGTGTACAGCCATGAAACAACTTTCAAACTACTCATAATCATGTGGAAAGTTAACCTAAAGTGTTTCCATTAGGTTTGCAGTAAGTGCTTTGGTGTAAAATTGAAATGTATACTACTTTTATGTTAAAGCTTTCTATTCACTGGGAAATCAACTTTTCTGTCTTTATGTGCACAGCTATGAAACAACTTTCAGACATCTCAGAATCATGTGGGAAGTTAACCTAAGTTGTTTCCATTAGGTTTGCAGTAAGTGCTTTGGTGTAAAATTGAAATGTATACTATTTGTATTGTCTAAGCATTGCATGCACTGAGATAACAACTTTTTTGTGTTGATGTGTACAGCCATGAAACAACTTTCAAACTACTCATAATCATGTGGAAAGTTGACATAAGGTGTTTCCATTAGGTTTGCAGTAAGTGCTTTGGTGTAAAATTGAAATGTATACTATTTGTATTGTAAAAGCATTGCATGCACTGAGAAAACAACTTTTTTGTCTTGATGTGCACAGGTATGAAACAACTTTCAGACATCTCAGAATCATATGGGAAGTTAATCTAAGTTGTTTCCATTAGGTTTGCAGTAAGTACTTTGGTGTGTAAAATTGAAATGTATACTATTTGTATTGTCTAGCATTACATGCACTGAGATAACAACTTTTTTGTGTTGATGTGTACAGCCATGAATCAACTTTCAAACTACTCATAATCATGTGGGAAGTTAACCTAAGGTGTTTCCATTAGTTTGCAGTAAGTACTTTGGTGTAAAATTGAGATGTATACTACCTTAAAGTCAGAGCATAGTAGTACTGAGAAATTAACTTTTTTGTCTTGATGAACTGAGGCATGAAACAACTTTAACCCTAGTCATACTCATCTGGGAAGTTAACCAAATCTGTTTGCATTAGGTTTGCAGTCAGGACTTTTGAGTACAATTGAAATGTATACTACTTTTATGTCAAATCATTCTACTCACTGTGAAATCAACTTTTTTGTCTTTATGTGCACAGGTATGAAACAACTTTCAGACATCTCAGAATCATGTGGGAGGTTAACTTAAAGTGTTTCCATTAGGTTTGCAGTAAGTGCTTTGGAGTAAAATTGAAATGTATACTATTTGTATTGTTTAAGCAGTGCATGCACTGAGATAACAACTTTTTTGTGTTGATGTATACAGCCATGAAACAACTTTCAAACTACTCATAATCATGTGGAAAGTTAACCTAAAGTGTTTCCATTAGGTTTGCAGTAAGTGCTTTGGTGTAAAAATTGAAATGTATACTACTTTTATGTCAAAGCATTCTATTCACTGTGAAATCAACTTTTTTGTCTTTATGTGCACAGCTATGAAACTACTTTCAGACATCTCAGAATCATGTGGGAAGTTAACCTCAGTTGTTTCCATTAGGTTTGCAGTAAGTGCTTTGGTGTAAAATTGAAATGTATACTATTTGTATTGTCTAAGCATTGCATGCACTGAGATAACAACTTTTTTCTGTTGATGTGTACAGCCATGAAACAACTTTCAAACTACTCATAATCATGTGGAAAGTTGACCTAAGGTGTTTCCATTAGGTTCGCAGTAAGTGCTTTGGTGTAAACCCGAAATGTATACTATTTGTATTGTAAAAGCATTGCATGCACTGAGAAAACAACTTTTTTGTCTTGATGTGCACAGGTATGAAACAACTTTCAGACATCTCAGAATCATATGGGAAGTTAATGTAAGTTGTTTCCATTAGGTTTGCAGTAAGTACTTTGGTGTAAAATTGAAATGTATACTATTTGTATTGTCTAAGCATTACATGCACTGAGATAACAACTTTTTTGTGTTGATGTGTACAGCCATGAATCAACTTTCAAACTACTCATAATCATGTGGGGAAGTTAACCTAAGGTGTTTCCATTAGTTTGCAGTAAGTACTTTGGTGTAAAATTGAGATGTATACTACCTTAAAGTCAGAGCATAGTAGTACGGAGAATTAACTTTTTTGTCTTGATGAACTGAGGCATGAAACAACTTTAAACCTAGTCATACTCATCTGGGAAGTTAACCAAATCTGTTTGCATTAGGTTGCAGTCAGGACTTTTGAGTACAATTGAAATGTATACTACTTTTATGTCAAATCATTCTACTCACTGTGAAATCAACTTTTTGTCTTTATGTGCACAGGTATGAAACAACTTTCAGACATCTCAGAATCATGTGGGAAGTTAACTTAAAGTGTTTCCATTAGGTTTGCAGTAAGTGCTTTGGAGTAAAGTTGAAATGTATACTATTTGTATTGTTTAAGCAGTGCATGCACTGAGATAACAACTTTTTTGTGTTGATGTGTACAGCCATGAAACAACTTTCAAACTACTCATAATCATGTGGAAAGTTAACCTAAAGTGTTTCCATTAGGTTTGCAGTAAGTGCTTTGGTGTAAAATTGAAATGTATACTACTTTTATGTCAAAGCATTCTATTCACTGTGAAATCAACTTTTTTGTCTTTATGTGCACAGCTATGAAACTACTTTCAGACATCTCAGAATCATGTGGGAAGTTAACCTCAGTTGTTTCCATTAGGTTTGCAGTAAGTGCTTTGGTGTAAAATTGAAATGTATACTATTTGTATTGTCTAAGCATTGCATGCACTGAGATAACAACTTTTTTCTGTTGATGTGTACAGCCATGAAACAACTTTCAAACTACTCATAATCATGTGGAAAGTTGACCTAAGGTGTTTCCATTAGGTTCGCAGTAAGTGCTTTGGTGTAAACCCGAAATGTATACTATTTGTATTGTAAAAGCATTGCATGCACTGAGAAAACAACTTTTTTGTCTTGATGTGCACAGGTATGATAAACAACTTTCAGACATCTCAGAATCATATGGGAAGTTAATGTAAGTTGTTTCCATTAGGTTTGCAGTAAGTACTTTGGTGTAAAATTGAAATGTATACTATTTGTATTGTCTAAGCATTACATGCACTGAGATAACAACTTTTTTGTGTTGATGTGTACAGCCATGAATCAACTTTCAAACTACTCATAATCATGTGGGAAGTTAACCTAAGGTGTTTCCATTAGTTTGCAGTAAGTACTTTGGTGTAAAATTGAGATGTATACTACCTTAAAGTCAGAGCATAGTAGTACGGAGAAATTAACTTTTTTGTCTTGATGAACTGAGGCATGAAACAACTTTAAACCTAGTCATACTCATCTGGGAAGTTAACCAAATCTGTTTGCATTAGGTTTGCAGTCAGGACTTTTGAGTACAATTGAAATGTATACTACTTTTATGTCAAATCATTCTACTCACTGTGAAATCAACTTTTTGTCTTTATGTGCACAGGTATGAAACAACTTTCAGACATCTCAGAATCATGTGGGAGGTTAACTTAAAGTGTTTCCATTAGGTTTGCAGTAAGTGCTTTGGAGTAAAATTGAAATGTATACTATTTGTATTGTTTAAGCAGTGCATGCACTGAGATAACAACTTTTTTGTGTTGATGTGTACAGCCATGAAACAACTTTCAAACTACTCATAATCATGTGGAAAGTTAACCTAAGGTGTTTCCATTAGGTTTGCAGTAAGTGCTTTGGTGTAAAATTGAAATGTATACTACTTTTATGTCAAAGCATTCTATTCACTGTGAAATCAACTTTTTTGTCTTTATGTGCACAGCTATGAAACAACTTTCAGACATCTCAGAATCATGTGGGAAGTTAACCTATGGTGTTTCCATTAGGTTTGCGGTAAGTACTTTGGTGTAAAATTGAAATGCATACTATTTGTATTGTCGAAGCATTGCATGCACTGAGATAACAACTTTTTTGTGTTGATGCGTACAGCCATGAAACAACTTTCAAACTACTCATAATCATGTGGGAAGTTAACCTAAGGTGTTTCCATTAGTTTGCAGTAAGTACTTTGGTGTAAAATTGAGATGTATACTACCTTAAAGTCAGAGCATAGTAGTACTGAGAAATTAACTTTTTTGTCTTGATGAACAGAGGCATGAAACAACTTTAAACCTAGTCATACTCATCTGGGAAGTCAACCAAATCTGTTTGCATTAGGTTTGCAGTCAGGACTTTTGAGTACAATTGAAATGTATACTACTTTTATGTCAAAGCATTCTATTCACTGTGAAATCAACTTTTTTGTCTTTATGTGCACAGGTATGAAACAACTTTCAGACATCTCAGAATCATGTGGGAATTTAAATTAAAGTGTTTCCATTAGGTTTGCAGTACGTTCTTTGGAGTGAAATTGAAATGTATACTATTTGTATTGTCTAAGCATTGCATGCACTGAGATAACAACTTTTTTCTGTTGATGTGTACAGCCATGAAACAGCTTTCAAACTACTCATAATCATGTGGGAAGTTCACCTAAGGTGTTTCCTTTAGGTTTGCAGTAAGTACTTTGGTGTGAAATTGAAATGTATTCTACTTTTATGTCAAAGCATTCTATTCACTGTGAAATCAACTTTTTTGTCTTTATGTGCACAGCTATGAAACAGCTTTCAGACATCTCAGAATCATGTGGGAAGTTAACCTAAGGTGTTTCCATTAGTTTGCAGTAAGTACTTTGGTGTAAAATTGAGATGTATACTACCTTAAAGTCAGAGCATAGTAGTACTGAGAAATTAACTTTTTTGTCTTGATGAACTGAGGTATGAAACAACTTTAAACCTAGTCATACTCATCTGGGAAGTTAACCAAATCTGTTTGCATTAGGTTTGCAGTCAGGACTTTTGAGTACAATTGAAATGTATACTACTTTTATGTCAAATCATTCTACTCACTGTGAAATCAACTTTTTTGTCTTTATGTGCACAGCTATGAAACAACTTTCAGACATCTCAGAATCATGTGGGAAGTTAACCTATGGTGTTTCCATTAGGTTTGCGGTAAGTACTTTGGTGTAAAATTGAAATGCATACTATTTGTATTGTCGAAGCATTGCATGCACTGAGATAACAACTTTTTTGTGTTGATGCGTACAGCCATGAAACAACTTTCAAACTACTCATAATCATGTGGGAAGTTAACCTAAGGTGTTTCCATTAGTTTGCAGTAAGTACTTTGGTGTAAAATTGAGATGTATACTACCTTAAAGTCAGAGCATAGTAGTACTGAGAAATTAACTTTTTTGTCTTGATGAACAGAGGCATGAAACAACTTTAAACCTAGTCATACTCATCTGGGAAGTCAACCAAATCTGTTTGCATTAGGTTTGCAGTCAGGACTTTTGAGTACAATTGAAATGTATACTACTTTTATGTCAAAGCATTCTATTCACTGTGAAATCAACTTTTTTGTCTTTATGTGCACAGGTATGAAACAACTTTCAGACATCTCAGAATCATGTGGGAATTTAAATTAAAGTGTTTCCATTAGGTTTGCAGTACGTTCTTTGGAGTGAAATTGAAATGTATACTATTTGTATTGTCTAAGCATTGCATGCACTGAGCTAACAACTTTTTTCTGTTGATGTGTACAGCCATGAAACAGCTTTCAAACTACTCATAATCATGTGGGAAGTTCACCTAAGGTGTTTCCATTAGGTTTGCAGTAAGTACTTTGGTGTGAAATTGAAATGTATTCTACTTTTATGTCAAAGCATTCTATTCACTGTGAAATCAACTTTTTTGTCTTTATGTGCACAGCTATGAAACAGCTTTCAGACATCTCAGAATCATGTGGGAAGTTAACCTAAGGTGTTTCCATTAGTTTGCAGTAAGTACTTTGGTGTAAAATTGAGATGTATACTACCTTAAAGTCAGAGCATAGTAGTACTGAGAAATTAACTTTTTTGTCTTGATGAACTGAGGTATGAAACAACTTTAAACCTAGTCATACTCATCTGGGAAGTTAACCAAATCTGTTTGCATTAGGTTTGCAGTCAGGACTTTTGAGTACAATTGAAATGTATACTACTTTTATGTCAAATCATTCTACTCACTGTGAAATCAACTTTTTTGTCTTTATGTGCACAGGTATGAAACAACTTTCAGACATCTCAGAATCATGTGGGAAGTTAACCTAAGTTGTTTCCATTAGGTTTGCAGTAAGTGCTTTGGTGTAAAATTGAAATGTATACTATTTGTATTGTCTAAGCATTGCATGCACTGAGATAACAACTTTTTTTCAGTTGATGTGTACAGCCATGAAACAACTTTCAAACTACTCATAATCATGTGGAAAGTTAACCTAAAGTGTTTCCATTAGGTTTGCAGTAAGTGCTTTGGTGTAAAATTGAAATGTATACTACTTTTATGTTAAAGCTTTCTATTCACTGGGAAATCAACTTTTCTGTCTTTATGTGCACAGCTATGAAACAACTTTCAGACATCTCAGAATCATGTGGGAAGTTAACCTAAGTTGTTTCCATTAGGTTTGCAGTAAGTGCTTTGGTGTAAAATTGAAATGTATACTATTTGTATTGTCTAAGCATTGCATGCACTGAGATAACAACTTTTTTGTGTTGATGTGTACAGCCATGAAACAACTTTCAAACTACTCATAATCATGTGGAAAGTTGACATAAGGTGTTTCCATTAGGTTTGCAGTAAGTGCTTTGGTGTAAAATTGAAATGTATACTATTTGTATTGTAAAAGCATTGCATGCACTGAGAAAACAACTTTTTTGTCTTGATGTGCACAGGTATGAAACAACTTTCAGACATCTCAGAATCATATGGGAAGTTAATCTAAGTTGTTTCCATTAGGTTTGCAGTAAGTACTTTGGTGTAAAATTGAAATGTATACTATTTGTATTGTCTAAGCATTACATGCACTGAGATAACAACTTTTTTGTGTTGATGTGTACAGCCATGAATCAACTTTCAAACTACTCATAATCATGTGGGAAGTTAACCTAAGGTGTTTCCATTAGTTTGCAGTAAGTACTTTGGTGTAAAATTGAGATGTATACTACCTTAAAGTCAGAGCATAGTAGTACTGAGAAATTAACTTTTTTGTCTTGATGAACTGAGGCATGAAACAACTTTAACCCTAGTCATACTCATCTGGGAAGTTAACCAAATCTGTTTGCATTAGGTTTGCAGTCAGGACTTTTGAGTACAATTGAAATGTATACTACTTTTATGTCAAATCATTCTACTCACTGTGAAATCAACTTTTTTGTCTTTATGTGCACAGGTATGAAACAACTTTCAGACATCTCAGAATCATGTGGGAGGTTAACTTAAAGTGTTTCCATTAGGTTTGCAGTAAGTGCTTTGGAGTAAAATTGAAATGTATACTATTTGTATTGTTTAAGCAGTGCATGCACTGAGATAACAACTTTTTTGTGTTGATGTATACAGCCATGAAACAACTTTCAAACTACTCATAATCATGTGGAAAGTTAACCTAAAGTGTTTCCATTAGGTTTGCAGTAAGTGCTTTGGTGTAAAATTGAAATGTATACTACTTTTATGTCAAAGCATTCTATTCACTGTGAAATCAACTTTTTTGTCTTTATGTGCACAGCTATGAAACTACTTTCAGACATCTCAGAATCATGTGGGAAGTTAACCTCAGTTGTTTCCATTAGGTTTGCAGTAAGTGCTTTGGTGTAAAATTGAAATGTATACTATTTGTATTGTCTAAGCATTGCATGCACTGAGATAACAACTTTTTTCTGTTGATGTGTACAGCCATGAAACAACTTTCAAACTACTCATAATCATGTGGAAAGTTGACCTAAGGTGTTTCCATTAGGTTCGCAGTAAGTGCTTTGGTGTAAACCCGAAATGTATACTATTTGTATTGTAAAAGCATTGCATGCACTGAGAAAACAACTTTTTTGTCTTGATGTGCACAGGTATGAAACAACTTTCAGACATCTCAGAATCATATGGGAAGTTAATGTAAGTTGTTTCCATTAGGTTTGCAGTAAGTACTTTGGTGTAAAATTGAAATGTATACTATTTGTATTGTCTAAGCATTACATGCACTGAGATAACAACTTTTTTGTGTTGATGTGTACAGCCATGAATCAACTTTCAAACTACTCATAATCATGTGGGAAGTTAACCTAAGGTGTTTCCATTAGTTTGCAGTAAGTACTTTGGTGTAAAATTGAGATGTATACTACCTTAAAGTCAGAGCATAGTAGTACGGAGAAATTAACTTTTTTGTCTTGATGAACTGAGGCATGAAACAACTTTAAACCTAGTCATACTCATCTGGGAAGTTAACCAAATCTGTTTGCATTAGGTTTGCAGTCAGGACTTTTGAGTACAATTGAAATGTATACTACTTTTATGTCAAATCATTCTACTCACTGTGAAATCAACTTTTTGTCTTTATGTGCACAGGTATGAAACAACTTTCAGACATCTCAGAATCATGTGGGAAGTTAACTTAAAGTGTTTCCATTAGGTTTGCAGTAAGTGCTTTGGAGTAAAGTTGAAATGTATACTATTTGTATTGTTTAAGCAGTGCATGCACTGAGATAACAACTTTTTTGTGTTGATGTGTACAGCCATGAAACAACTTTCAAACTACTCATAATCATGTGGAAAGTTAACCTAAAGTGTTTCCATTAGGTTTGCAGTAAGTGCTTTGGTGTAAAATTGAAATGTATACTACTTTTATGTCAAAGCATTCTATTCACTGTGAAATCAACTTTTTTGTCTTTATGTGCACAGCTATGAAACTACTTTCAGACATCTCAGAATCATGTGGGAAGTTAACCTCAGTTGTTTCCATTAGGTTTGCAGTAAGTGCTTTGGTGTAAAATTGAAATGTATACTATTTGTATTGTCTAAGCATTGCATGCACTGAGATAACAACTTT
Organism: Mobula birostris; assembly: GCF_030028105.1. Taxonomy (NCBI): domain Eukaryota; kingdom Metazoa; phylum Chordata; class Chondrichthyes; order Myliobatiformes; family Myliobatidae; genus Mobula; species Mobula birostris. The sequence continues at coordinate 107,315 of NW_027278437.1, forward strand.
TTTCTGTTGATGTGTACAGCCATGAAACAACTTTCAAACTACTCATAATCATGTGGAAAGTTGACCTAAGGTGTTTCCATTAGGTTCGCAGTAAGTGCTTTGGTGTAAACCCGAAATGTATACTATTTGTATTGTAAAAGCATTGCATGCACTGAGAAAACAACTTTTTTGTCTTGATGTGCACAGGTATGAAACAACTTTCAGACATCTCAGAATCATATGGGAAGTTAATGTAAGTTGTTTCCATTAGGTTTGCAGTAAGTACTTTGGTGTAAAATTGAAATGTATACTATTTGTATTGTCTAAGCATTACATGCACTGAGATAACAACTTTTTTGTGTTGATGTGTACAGCCATGAATCAACTTTCAAACTACTCATAATCATGTGGGAAGTTAACCTAAGGTGTTTCCATTAGTTTGCAGTAAGTACTTTGGTGTAAAATTGAGATGTATACTACCTTAAAGTCAGAGCATAGTAGTACGGAGAAATTAACTTTTTTGTCTTGATGAACTGAGGCATGAAACAACTTTAAACCTAGTCATACTCATCTGGGAAGTTAACCAAATCTGTTTGCATTAGGTTTGCAGTCAGGACTTTTGAGTACAATTGAAATGTATACTACTTTTATGTCAAATCATTCTACTCACTGTGAAATCAACTTTTTGTCTTTATGTGCACAGGTATGAAACAACTTTCAGACATCTCAGAATCATGTGGGAAGTTAACTTAAAGTGTTTCCATTAGGTTTGCAGTAAGTGCTTTGGAGTAAAGTTGAAATGTATACTATTTGTATTGTTTAAGCAGTGCATGCACTGAGATAACAACTTTTTTGTGTTGATGTGTACAGCCATGAAACAACTTTCAAACTACTCATAATCATGTGGAAAGTTAAACTAAAGTGTTTCCATTAGGTTTGCAGTAAGTGCTTTGGTGTAAAATTGAAATGTATACTACTTTTATGTCAAAGCATTCTATTCACTGTGAAATCAACTTTTTTGTCTTTATGTGCACAGCTATGAAACAACTTTCAGACATCTCAGAATCATGTGGGAAGTTAACCTATGGTGTTTCCTTTAGGTTTGCAGTAAGTGCTTTGGAGTAAAGTTGAAATGTATACTATTTGTATTGTTTAAGCAGTGCATGCACTGAGATAACAACTTTTTTGTGTTGATGTGTACAGCCATGAAACAACTTTCAAACTACTCATAATCATGTGGAAAGTTAAACTAAAGTGTTTCCATTAGGTTTGCAGTAAGTGCTTTGGTGTAAAATTGAAATGTATACTACTTTTATGTCAAAGCATTCTATTCACTGTGAAATCAACTTTTTTGTCTTTATGTGCACAGCTATGAAACAACTTTCAGACATCTCAGAATCATGTGGGAAGTTAACCTAAGGTGTTTCCATTAGTTTGCAGTAAGTACTTTGGTGTAAAATTGAGATGTATACTACCTTAAAGTCAGAGCATAGTAGTACTGAGAAATTAACTTTTTTGTCTTGATGAACTGAGGTATGAAACAACTTTAAACCTAGTCATACTCATCTGGGAAGTTAACCAAATCTGTTTGCATTAGGTTTGCAGTCAGGACTTTTGAGTACAATTGAAATGTATACTACTTTTATGTCAAATCATTCTACTCACTGTGAAATCAACTTTTTTGTCTTTATGTGCACAGGTATGAAACAACTTTCAGACATCTCAGAATCATGTGGGAAGTTAACCTAAGTTGTTTCCATTAGGTTTGCAGTAAGTGCTTTGGTGTAAAATTGAAATGTATACTATTTGTATTGTCTAAGCATTGCATGCACTGAGATAACAACTTTTTTTCAGTTGATGTGTACAGCCATGAAACAACTTTCAAACTACTCATAATCATGTGGAAAGTTAACCTAAAGTGTTTCCATTAGGTTTGCAGTAAGTGCTTTGGTGTAAAATTGAAATGTATACTACTTTTATGTTAAAGCTTTCTATTCACTGGGAAATCAACTTTTCTGTCTTTATGTGCACAGCTATGAAACAACTTTCAGACATCTCAGAATCATGTGGGAAGTTAACCTAAGTTGTTTCCATTAGGTTTGCAGTAAGTGCTTTGGTGTAAAATTGAAATGTATACTATTTGTATTGTCTAAGCATTGCATGCACTGAGATAACAACTTTTTTGTGTTGATGTGTACAGCCATGAAACAACTTTCAAACTACTCATAATCATGTGGAAAGTTGACATAAGGTGTTTCCATTAGGTTTGCAGTAAGTGCTTTGGTGTAAAATTGAAATGTATACTATTTGTATTGTAAAAGCATTGCATGCACTGAGAAAACAACTTTTTTGTCTTGATGTGCACAGGTATGAAACAACTTTCAGACATCTCAGAATCATATGGGAAGTTAATCTAAGTTGTTTCCATTAGGTTTGCAGTAAGTACTTTGGTGTAAAATTGAAATGTATACTATTTGTATTGTCTAAGCATTACATGCACTGAGATAACAACTTTTTTGTGTTGATGTGTACAGCCATGAATCAACTTTCAAACTACTCATAATCATGTGGGAAGTTAACCTAAGGTGTTTCCATTAGTTTGCAGTAAGTACTTTGGTGTAAAATTGAGATGTATACTACCTTAAAGTCAGAGCATAGTAGTACTGAGAAATTAACTTTTTTGTCTTGATGAACTGAGGCATGAAACAACTTTAACCCTAGTCATACTCATCTGGGAAGTTAACCAAATCTGTTTGCATTAGGTTTGCAGTCAGGACTTTTGAGTACAATTGAAATGTATACTACTTTTATGTCAAATCATTCTACTCACTGTGAAATCAACTTTTTTGTCTTTATGTGCACAGGTATGAAACAACTTTCAGACATCTCAGAATCATGTGGGAGGTTAACTTAAAGTGTTTCCATTAGGTTTGCAGTAAGTGCTTTGGAGTAAAATTGAAATGTATACTATTTGTATTGTTTAAGCAGTGCATGCACTGAGATAACAACTTTTTTGTGTTGATGTATACAGCCATGAAACAACTTTCAAACTACTCATAATCATGTGGAAAGTTAACCTAAAGTGTTTCCATTAGGTTTGCAGTAAGTGCTTTGGTGTAAAATTGAAATGTATACTACTTTTATGTCAAAGCATTCTATTCACTGTGAAATCAACTTTTTTGTCTTTATGTGCACAGCTATGAAACTACTTTCAGACATCTCAGAATCATGTGGGAAGTTAACCTCAGTTGTTTCCATTAGGTTTGCAGTAAGTGCTTTGGTGTAAAATTGAAATGTATACTATTTGTATTGTCTAAGCATTGCATGCACTGAGATAACAACTTTTTTCTGTTGATGTGTACAGCCATGAAACAACTTTCAAACTACTCATAATCATGTGGAAAGTTGACCTAAGGTGTTTCCATTAGGTTCGCAGTAAGTGCTTTGGTGTAAACCCGAAATGTATACTATTTGTATTGTAAAAGCATTGCATGCACTGAGAAAACAACTTTTTTGTCTTGATGTGCACAGGTATGAAACAACTTTCAGACATCTCAGAATCATATGGGAAGTTAATGTAAGTTGTTTCCATTAGGTTTGCAGTAAGTACTTTGGTGTAAAATTGAAATGTATACTATTTGTATTGTCTAAGCATTACATGCACTGAGATAACAACTTTTTTGTGTTGATGTGTACAGCCATGAATCAACTTTCAAACTACTCATAATCATGTGGGAAGTTAACCTAAGGTGTTTCCATTAGTTTGCAGTAAGTACTTTGGTGTAAAATTGAGATGTATACTACCTTAAAGTCAGAGCATAGTAGTACGGAGAAATTAACTTTTTTGTCTTGATGAACTGAGGCATGAAACAACTTTAAACCTAGTCATACTCATCTGGGAAGTTAACCAAATCTGTTTGCATTAGGTTTGCAGTCAGGACTTTTGAGTACAATTGAAATGTATACTACTTTCATGTCAAATCATTCTACTCACTGTGAAATCAACTTTTTGTCTTTATGTGCACAGGTATGAAACAACTTTCAGACATCTCAGAATCATGTGGGAAGTTAACTTAAAGTGTTTCCATTAGGTTTGCAGTAAGTGCTTTGGAGTAAAGTTGAAATGTATACTATTTGTATTGTTTAAGCAGTGCATGCACTGAGATAACAACTTTTTTGTGTTGATGTGTACAGCCATGAAACAACTTTCAAACTACTCATAATCATGTGGAAAGTTAACCTAAAGTGTTTCCATTAGGTTTGCAGTAAGTGCTTTGGTGTAAAATTGAAATGTATACTACTTTTATGTCAAAGCATTCTATTCACTGTGAAATCAACTTTTTTGTCTTTATGTGCACAGCTATGAAACTACTTTCAGACATCTCAGAATCATGTGGGAAGTTAACCTCAGTTGTTTCCATTAGGTTTGCAGTAAGTGCTTTGGTGTAAAATTGAAATGTATACTATTTGTATTGTCTAAGCATTGCATGCACTGAGATAACAACTTTTTTCTGTTGATGTGTACAGCCATGAAACAACTTTCAAACTACTCATAATCATGTGGAAAGTTGACCTAAGGTGTTTCCATTAGGTTCGCAGTAAGTGCTTTGGTGTAAACCCGAAATGTATACTATTTGTATTGTAAAAGCATTGCATGCACTGAGAAAACAACTTTTTTGTCTTGATGTGCACAGGTATGAAACAACTTTCAGACATCTCAGAATCATATGGGAAGTTAATGTAAGTTGTTTCCATTAGGTTTGCAGTAAGTACTTTGGTGTAAAATTGAAATGTATACTATTTGTATTGTCTAAGCATTACATGCACTGAGATAACAACTTTTTTGTGTTGATGTGTACAGCCATGAATCAACTTTCAAACTACTCATAATCATGTGGGAAGTTAACCTAAGGTGTTTCCATTAGTTTGCAGTAAGTACTTTGGTGTAAAATTGAGATGTATACTACCTTAAAGTCAGAGCATAGTAGTACGGAGAAATTAACTTTTTTGTCTTGATGAACTGAGGCATGAAACAACTTTAAACCTAGTCATACTCATCTGGGAAGTTAACCAAATCTGTTTGCATTAGGTTTGCAGTCAGGACTTTTGAGTACAATTGAAATGTATACTACTTTTATGTCAAATCATTCTACTCACTGTGAAATCAACTTTTTGTCTTTATGTGCACAGGTATGAAACAACTTTCAGACATCTCAGAATCATGTGGGAAGTTAACTTAAAGTGTTTCCATTAGGTTTGCAGTAAGTGCTTTGGAGTAAAGTTGAAATGTATACTATTTGTATTGTTTAAGCAGTGCATGCACTGAGATAACAACTTTTTTGTGTTGATGTGTACAGCCATGAAACAACTTTCAAACTACTCATAATCATGTGGAAAGTTAAACTAAAGTGTTTCCATTAGGTTTGCAGTAAGTGCTTTGGTGTAAAATTGAAATGTATACTACTTTTATGTCAAAGCATTCTATTCACTGTGAAATCAACTTTTTTGTCTTTATGTGCACAGCTATGAAACAACTTTCAGACATCTCAGAATCATGTGGGAAGTTAACCTATGGTGTTTCCTTTAGGTTTGCAGTAAGTGCTTTGGAGTAAAGTTGAAATGTATACTATTTGTATTGTTTAAGCAGTGCATGCACTGAGATAACAACTTTTTTGTGTTGATGTGTACAGCCATGAAACAACTTTCAAACTACTCATAATCATGTGGAAAGTTAAACTAAAGTGTTTCCATTAGGTTTGCAGTAAGTGCTTTGGTGTAAAATTGAAATGTATACTACTTTTATGTCAAAGCATTCTATTCACTGTGAAATCAACTTTTTTGTCTTTATGTGCACAGCTATGAAACAACTTTCAGACATCTCAGAATCATGTGGGAAGTTAACCTATGGTGTTTCCTTTAGGTTTGCAGTAAGTGCTTTGGAGTAAAATTGAAATGTATACTACTTTTATGTTAAAGCTTTCTATTCACTGGGAAATCAACTTTTCTGTCTTTATGTGCACAGCTATGAAACAACTTTCAGACATCTCAGAATCATGTGGGAAGTTAACCTAAGTTGTTTCCATTAGGTTTGCAGTAAGTGCTTTGGTGTAAAATTGAAATGTATACTATTTGTAATGTCTAAGCATTGCATGCACTGAGATAACAACTTTTTTGTGTTGATGTGTACAGCCATGAAACAACTTTCAAACTACTCATAATCATGTGGAAAGTTGACCTAAGGTGTTTCCATTAGGTTTGCAGTAAGTGCTTTGGTGTAAAATTGAAATGTATACTACTTTTGTGTCAAAGCATTCTATTCACTGTGAAATCAACTTTTTTGTCTTTATGTGCACAGCTATGAAACAACTTTCAGACATCTCAGAATCATGTGGGAAGTTAACCTATGGTGTTTCCATTAGGTTTGCAGTAAGTACTTTGGTGTAAAATTGAAATGCATACTATTTGTATTGTCGAAGCATTGCATGCACTGAGATAACAACTTTTTTGTGTTGATGCGTACAGCCATGAAACAACTTTCAAACTACTCATAATCATGTGGGAAGTTAACCTAAGGTGTTTCCATTAGGTTTGCAGTAAGTGCTTTGGAGTAAAATTGAAATGTATACTATTTGTATTGTCTAAGCATTGCATGCTCTGAGATAACATCTTTTTTCTGCTGATGTGTACAGCCATGAAACAACTTTCAAACTACTCATAATCATGTGGAAAGTTGACCTAAGGTGTTTCCATTAGGTTTGCAGTAAGTGCTTTGGTGTAAAATTGAAATGTATACTATTTGTATTGTCTAAGCATTACATGCACTGAGATAACAACTTTTTTGTGTTGATGTGTACAGCCATGAATCAACTTTCAAACTACTCATAATCATGTGGGAAGTTAACCTAAGGTGTTTCCATTAGTTTGCAGTAAGTACTTTGGTGTAAAATTGAGATGTATACTACCTTAAAGTCAGAGCATAGTAGTACTGAGAAATTAACTTTTTTGTCTTGATGAACTGAGGCATGAAACAACTTTAAACCTAGTCATACTCATCTGGGAAGTTAACCAAATCTGTTTGCATTAGGTTTGCAGTCAGGACTTTTGAGTAGAATTGAAATGTATACTACTTTTATGTCAAATCATTCTACACACTGTGAAATCAACTTTTTTGTCTTTATGTGCACAGGTATGAAACAACTTTCAGACATCTCAGAATCATGTGGGAAGTTAACTTAAAGTGTTTCCATTAGGTTTGCAGTAAGTGCTTTGGAGTAAAATTGAAATGTATACTATTTGTATTGTCTAAGCATTGCATGCTCTGAGATAACAACTTTTTTCTGTTGATGTGTACAGCCATGAAACAACTTTCAAACTACTCATAATCATGTGGAAAGTTAACCTAAGGTGTTTCCATTAGGTTTGCAGTAAGTGCTGTGGTGTAAAATTGAAATGTGTACTGTTTGTATTGTAAAAGCATTGCATGCACTGAGAAAACAACTTTTTTGTCTTGATGTGCACAGGTATGAAACAACTTTCAGACATCTCAGAATCATGTGGGAAGTTAACCTAAGCTGTTTCCATTAGGTTTGCAGTAAGTGCTTTGGTGTAAAATTGAAATGTATACTATTTGTATTGTCTAAGCATTGCATGCACTGAGATAACAACCTTTTTCTGTTGATGTGTACAGCCATGAAACAACTTTCAAACTACTCATAATCATGTGGAAAGTTACCCTAAAGTGTTTCCATTTATTTTGCAGTAAGTGCTTTGGTGTAAAATTGAAATGTATACTACTTTTATGTTAAAGCTTTCTATTCACTGGGAAATCAACTTTTCTGTCTTTATGTGCACAGCTATGAAACAACTTTCAGACATCTCAGAATCATGTGGGAAGTTAACCTAAGTTGTTTCCATTAGGTTTGCAGTAAGTGCTTTGGTGTAAAATTGAAATGTATACTATTTGTATTGTCTAAGCATTGCATGCACTGAGATAACAACTTTTTTGTGTTGATGTGTACAGCCATGAAACAACTTTCAAACTACTCATAATCATGTGGAAAGTTGACATAAGGTGTTTCCATTAGGTTTGCAGTAAGTGCTTTGGTGTAAAATTGAAATGTATACTATTTGTATTGTAAAAGCATTGCATGCACTGAGAAAACAACTTTTTTGTCTTGATGTGCACAGGTATGAAACAACTTTCAGACATCTCAGAATCATATGGGAAGTTAATCTAAGTTGTTTCCATTAGGTTTGCAGTAAGTACTTTGGTGTAAAATTGAAATGTATACTATTTGTATTGTCTAAGCATTACATGCACTGAGATAACAACTTTTTTGTGTTGATGTGCACAGCCATGAATCAACTTTCAAACTACTCATAATCATGTGGGAAGTTAACCTAAGGTGTTTCCATTAGTTTGCAGTAAGTACTTTGGTGTAAAATTGAGATGTATACTACCTTAAAGTCAGAGCATAGTAGTACTGAGAAATTAACTTTTTTGTCTTGATGAACTGAGGCATGAAACAACTTTAACCCTAGTCATACTCATCTGGGAAGTTAACCAAATCTGTTTGCATTAGGTTTGCAGTCAGGACTTTTGAGTACAATTGAAATGTATACTACTTTTATGTCAAATCATTCTACTCACTGTGAAATCAACTTTTTTGTCTTTATGTGCACAGGTATGAAACAACTTTCAGACATCTCAGAATCATGTGGGAGGTTAACTTAAAGTGTTTCCATTAGGTTTGCAGTAAGTGCTTTGGAGTAAAATTGAAATATATACTATTTGTATTGTTTAAGCAGTGCATGCACTGAGATAACAACTTTTTTGTGTTGATGTGTACAGCCATGAAACAACTTTCAAACTACTCATAATCATGTGGAAAGTTAACCTAAAGTGTTTCCATTAGGTTTGCAGTAAGTGCTTTGGTGTAAAATTGAAATGTATACTACTTTTATGTCAAAGCATTCTATTCACTGTGAAATCAACTTTTTTGTCTTTATGTGCACAGCTATGAAACAACTTTCAGACATCTCAGAATCATGTGGGAATTTAAATTAAAGTGTTTCCATTAGGTTTGCAGTACGTTCTTTGGAGTGAAATTGAAATGTATACTATTTGTATTGTCTAAGCATTGCATGCACTGAGCTAACAACTTTTTTCTGTTGATGTGTACAGCCATGAAACAGCTTTCAAACTACTCATAATCATGTGGGAAGTTCACCTAAGGTGTTTCCATTAGGTTTGCAGTAAGTACTTTGGTGTGAAATTGAAATGTATTCTACTTTTATGTCAAAGCATTCTATTCACTGTGAAATCAACTTTTTTGTCTTTATGTGCACAGCTATGAAACAGCTTTCAGACATCTCAGAATCATGTGGGAAGTTAACCTAAGGTGTTTCCATTAGTTTGCAGTAAGTACTTTGGTGTAAAATTGAGATGTATACTACCTTAAAGTCAGAGCATAGTAGTACTGAGAAATTAACTTTTTTGTCTTGATGAACTGAGGTATGAAACAACTTTAAACCTAGTCATACTCATCTGGGAAGTTAACCAAATCTGTTTTGCATTAGGTTTGCAGTCAGGACTTTTGAGTACAATTGAAATGTATACTACTTTTATGTCAAATCATTCTACTCACTGTGAAATCAACTTTTTGTCTTTATGTGCACAGGTATGAAACAACTTTCAGACATCTCAGAATCATGTGGGAAGTTAACCTAAGTTGTTTCCATTAGGTTTGCAGTAAGTGCTTTGGTGTAAAATTGAAATGTATACTATTTGTATTGTCTAAGCATTGCATGCACTGAGATAACAACTTTTTTCAGTTGATGTGTACAGCCATGAAACAACTTTCAAACTACTCATAATCATGTGGAAAGTTAACCTAAAGTGTTTCCATTAGGTTTGCAGCAAGTGCTTTGGTGTAAAATTGAAATGTATACTACTTTTATGTTAAAGCTTTCTATTCACTGGGAAATCAACTTTTCTGTCTTTATGTGCACAGCTATGAAACAACTTTCAGACATCTCAGAATCATGTGGGAAGTTAACCTAAGTTGTTTCCATTAGGTTTGCAGTAAGTGCTTTGGTGTAAAATTGAAATGTATACTATTTGTATTGTCTAAGCATTGCATGCACTGAGATAACAACTTTTTTGTGTTGATGTGTACAGCCATGAAACAACTTTCAAACTACTCATAATCATGTGGAAAGTTGACATAAGGTGTTTCCATTAGGTTTGCAGTAAGTGCTTTGGTGTAAAATTGAAATGTATACTATTTGTATTGTAAAAGCATTGCATGCACTGAGAAAACAACTTTTTTGTCTTGATGTGCACGGGTATGAAACAACTTTCAGACATCTCAGAATCATATGGGAAGTTAATCTAAGTTGTTTCCATTAGGTTTGCAGTAAGTACTTTGGTGTAAAATTGAAATGTATACTATTTGTATTGTCTAAGCATTACATGCACTGAGATAACAACTTTTTTGTGTTGATGTGTACAGCCATGAATCAACTTTCAAACTACTCATAATCATGTGGGAAGTTAACCTAAGGTGTTTCCATTAGTTTGCAGTAAGCACTTTGGTGTAAAATTGAGATGTATACTACCTTAAAGTCAGAGCATAGTAGTACTGAGAAATTAACTTTTTTGTCTTGATGAACTGAGGCATGAAACAACTTTAACCCTAGTCATACTCATCTGGGAAGTTAACCAAATCTGTTTGCATTAGGTTTGCAGTCAGGACTTTTGAGTACAATTGAAATGTATACTACTTTTATGTCAAATCATTCTACTCACTGTGAAATCAACTTTTTTGTCTTTATGTGCACAGGTATGAAACAACTTTCAGACATCTCAGAATCATGTGGGAGGTTAACTTAAAGTGTTTCCATTAGGTTTGCAGTAAGTGCTTTGGAGTAAAATTGAAATGTATACTATTTGTATTGTTTAAGCAGTGCATGCACTGAGATAACAGCTTTTTTGTGTTGATGTATACAGCCATGAAACAACTTTCAAACTACTCATAATCATGTGGAAAGTTAACCTAAAGTGTTTCCATTAGGTTTGCAGTAAGTGCTTTGGTGTAAAATTGAAATGTATACTACTTTTATGTCAAAGCATTCTATTCACTGTGAAATCAACTTTTTTGTCTTTATGTGCACAGCTATGAAACAACTTTCAGACATCTCAGAATCATGTGGGAAGTTAACCTATGGTGTTTCCATTAGGTTTGCAGTAAGTACTTTGGTGTAAAATTGAAATGCATACTATTTGTATTGTCGAAGCATTGCATGCACTGAGATAACAACTTTTTTGTGTTGATGCGTACAGCCATGAAACAACTTTCAAACTACTCATAATCATGTGGGAAGTTAACCTAAGGTGTTTCCATTAGTTTGCAGTAAGTACTTTGGTGTAAAATTGAGATGTATACTACCTTAAAGTCAGAGCATAGTAGTACTGAGAAATTAACTTTTTTGTCTTGATGAACTGAGGCATGAAACAACTTAAAACCTAGTCATACTCATCTGGGAAGTCAACCAAATCTGTTTGCATTAGGTTTGCAGTCAGGACTTTTGAGTACAATTGAAATGTATACTACTTTTATGTCAAAGCATTCTATTCACTGTGAAATCAACTTTTTTGTCTTTATGTGCACAGGTATGAAACAACTTTCAGACATCTCAGAATCATGTGGGAAGTTAAATTAAAGTGTTTCCATTAGGTTTGCAGTACGTTCTTTGGAGTGAAATTGAAATGTATACTATTTGTATTGTCTAAGCATTGCATGCACTGAGCTAACAACTTTTTTCTGTTGATGTGTACAGCCATGAAACAGCTTTCAAACTACTCATAATCATGTGGGAAGTTCACCTAAGGTGTTTCCATTAGGTTTGCAGTAAGTACTTTGGTGTGAAATTGAAATGTATACTACTTTTATGTCAAAGCATTCTATTCACTGTGTAATCAACTTTTTTGTCTTTATGTGCACAGCTATGAAACAGCTTTCAGACATCTCAGAATCATGTGGGAAGTTAACCTAAGGTGTTTCCATTAGTTTGCAGTAAGTACTTTGGTGTAAAATTGAGATGTATACTACCTTAAAGTCAGAGCATAGTAGTACTGAGAAATTAACTTTTTGTCTTGATGAACTGAGGTATGAAACAACTTTAAACCTAGTCATACTCATCTGGGAAGTTAACCAAATCTGTTTGCATTAGGTTTGCAGTCAGGACTTTTGAGTACAATTGAAATGTATACTACTTTTATGTCAAATCATTCTACTCACTGTGAAATCAACTTTTTTGTCTTTATGTGCACAGGTATGAAACAACTTTCAGACATCTCAGAATCATGTGGGAAGTTAACCTAAGTTGTTTCCATTAGGTTTGCAGTAAGTGCTTTGGTGTAAAATTGAAATGTATACTATTTGTATTGTCTAAGCATTGCATGCACTGAGATAACAACTTTTTTCTGTTGATGTGTACAGCCATGAAACAACTTTCAAACTACTCATAATCATGTGGAAAGTTAACCTAAAGTGTTTCCATTAGGTTTGCAGTAAGTGCTTTGGTGTAAAATTGAAATGTATACTACTTTTATGTTAAAGCTTTCTATTCACTGGGAAATCAACTTTTCTGTCTTTATGTGCACAGCTATGAAACAACTTTCAGACATCTCAGAATCATGTGGGAAGTTAACCGAAGTTGTTTCCATTAGGTTTGCAGTGAGTGCTTTGGTGTAAAATTGAAATGTATACTATTTGTATTGTCTAAGCATTGCATGCACTGAGATAACAACTTTTTTGTGTTGATGTGTACAGCCATGAAACAACTTTCAAACTACTCATAATCATGTGGAAAGTTGACTTAAGGTGTTTCCATTAGGTTTGCAGTAAGTGCTTTGGTGTAAAATTGAAATGTATACTATTTGTATTGTAAAAGCATTGCATGCACTGAGAAAACAACTTTTTTGTCTTGATGTGCACAGGTATGAAACAACTTTCAGACATCTCAGAATCATATGGGAAGTTAATCTAAGTTGTTTCCATTAGGTTTGCAGTAAGTACTTTGGTGTAAAATTGAAATGTATACTATTTGTATTGTCTAAGCATTACATGCACTGAGATAACAACTTTTTTGTGTTGATGTGTACAGCCATGAATCAACTTTCAAACTACTCATAATCATGTGGGAAGTTAACCTAAGGTGTTTCCATTAGTTTGCAGTAAGTACTTTGGTGTAAAATTGAGATGAATACTACCTTAAAGTCAGAGCATAGTAGTACTGAGAAATTAACTTTTTTGTCTTGATGTACTGAGGCATGAAACAACTTTAAACCTAGTCATACTCATCTGGGAAGTTAACCAAATCTGTTTGCATTAGGTTTGCAGTCAGGACTTTTGAGTACAATTGAAATGTATACTACTTTTATGTCAAATGATTCTACTCACTGTGAAATCAACTTTTTTGTCTTTATGTGCACAGGTATGAAACAACTTTCAGACATCTCAGAATCATGTGGGAGGTTAACTTAAAGTGTTTCCATTAGGTTTGCAGTAAGTGCTTTGGAGTAAAATTGAAATGTATACTATTTGTATTGTTTAAGCAGTGCATGCACTGAGATAACAACTTTTTTGTGTTGATGTATACAGCCATGAAACAACTTTCAAACTACTCATAATCATGTGGAAAGTTAACCTAAAGTGTTTCCATTAGGTTTGCAGTAAGTGCTTTGGTGTAAAATTGAAATGTATACTACTTTTATGTCAAAGCATTCTATTCACTGTGAAATCAACTTTTTTGTCTTTATGTGCACAGCTATGAAACAACTTTCAGACATCTCAGAATCATGTGGGAAGTTAACCTATGGTGTTTCCATTAGGTTTGCAGTAAGTACTTTGGTGTAAAATTGAAATGCATACTATTTGTATTGTCGAAGCATTGCATGCACTGAGATAACAACTTTTTTGTGTTGATGCGTACAGCCATGAAACAACTTTCAAACTACTCATAATCATGTGGGAAGTTAACCTAAGGTGTTTCCATTAGTTTGCAGTAAGTACTTTGGTGTAAAATTGAGATGTATACTACCTTAAAGTCAGAGCATAGTAGTACTGAGAAATTAACTTTTTTGTCTTGATGAACTGAGGCATGAAACAACTTTAAACCTAGTCATACTCATCTGGGAAGTTAACCAAATCTGTTTGCATTAGGTTTGCAGTCAGGACTTTTGAGTACAATTGAAATGTATACTACTTTTATGTCAAATCATTCTACTCACTGTGAAATCAACTTTTTGTCTTTATGTGCACAGGTATGAAACAACTTTCAGACATCTCAGAATCATGTGGGAAGTTAACTTAAAGTGTTTCCATTAGGTTTGCAGTAAGTGCTTTGGAGTAAAGTTGAAATGTATACTATTTGTATTGTTTAAGCAGTGCATGCACTGAGATAACAACTTTTTTGTGTTGATGTGTACAGCCATGAAACAACTTTCAAACTACTCATAATCATGTGGAAAGTTAACCTAAAGTGTTTCCATTAGGTTTGCAGTAAGTGCTTTGGTGTAAAATTGAAATGTATACTACTTTTATGTCAAAGCATTCTATTCACTGTGAAATCAACTTTTTTGTCTTTATGTGCACAGCTATGAAACTACTTTCAGACATCTCAGAATCATGTGGGAAGTTAACCTCAGTTGTTTCCATTAGGTTTGCAGTAAGTGCTTTGGTGTAAAATTGAAATGTATACTATTTGTATTGTCTAAGCATTGCATGCACTGAGATAACAACTTTTTTCTGTTGATGTGTACAGCCATGAAACAACTTTCAAACTACTCATAATCATGTGGAAAGTTGACCTAAGGTGTTTCCATTAGGTTCGCAGTAAGTGCTTTGGTGTAAACCCGAAATGTATACTATTTGTATTGTAAAAGCATTGCATGCACTGAGAAAACAACTTTTTTGTCTTGATGTGCACAGGTATGAAACAACTTTCAGACATCTCAGAATCATATGGGAAGTTAATGTAAGTTGTTTCCATTAGGTTTGCAGTAAGTACTTTGGTGTAAAATTGAAATGTATACTATTTGTATTGTCTAAGCATTACATGCACTGAGATAACAACTTTTTTGTGTTGATGTGTACAGCCATGAATCAACTTTCAAACTACTCATAATCATGTGGGAAGTTAACCTAAGGTGTTTCCATTAGTTTGCAGTAAGTACTTTGGTGTAAAATTGAGATGTATACTACCTTAAAGTCAGAGCATAGTAGTACGGAGAAATTAACTTTTTTGTCTTGATGAACTGAGGCATGAAACAACTTTAAACCTAGTCATACTCATCTGGGAAGTTAACCAAATCTGTTTGCATTAGGTTTGCAGTCAGGACTTTTGAGTACAATTGAAATG
The DNA here is from genome assembly GCF_030028105.1 of Mobula birostris. NCBI lineage: Eukaryota > Metazoa > Chordata > Chondrichthyes > Myliobatiformes > Myliobatidae > Mobula > Mobula birostris. The sequence continues at coordinate 122,720 of NW_027278437.1, forward strand.
TATACTACTTTTATGTCAAATCATTCTACTCACTGTGAAATCAACTTTTTGTCTTTATGTGCACAGGTATGAAACAACTTTCAGACATCTCAGAATCATGTGGGAAGTTAACTTAAAGTGTTTCCATTAGGTTTGCAGTAAGTGCTTTGGAGTAAAGTTGAAATGTATACTATTTGTATTGTTTAAGCAGTGCATGCACTGAGATAACAACTTTTTTGTGTTGATGTGTACAGCCATGAAACAACTTTCAAACTACTCATAATCATGTGGAAAGTTAAACTAAAGTGTTTCCATTAGGTTTGCAGTAAGTGCTTTGGTGTAAAATTGAAATGTATACTACTTTTATGTCAAAGCATTCTATTCACTGTGAAATCAACTTTTTTGTCTTTATGTGCACAGCTATGAAACAACTTTCAGACATCTCAGAATCATGTGGGAAGTTAACCTATGGTGTTTCCTTTAGGTTTGCAGTAAGTGCTTTGGAGTAAAGTTGAAATGTATACTATTTGTATTGTTTAAGCAGTGCATGCACTGAGATAACAACTTTTTTGTGTTGATGTGTACAGCCATGAAACAACTTTCAAACTACTCATAATCATGTGGAAAGTTAAACTAAAGTGTTTCCATTAGGTTTGCAGTAAGTGCTTTGGTGTAAAATTGAAATGTATACTACTTTTATGTCAAAGCATTCTATTCACTGTGAAATCAACTTTTTTGTCTTTATGTGCACAGCTATGAAACAACTTTCAGACATCTCAGAATCATGTGGGAAGTTAACCTATGGTGTTTCCTTTAGGTTTGCAGTAAGTGCTTTGGAGTAAAATTGAAATGTATACTACTTTTATGTTAAAGCTTTCTATTCACTGGGAAATCAACTTTTCTGTCTTTATGTGCACAGCTATGAAACAACTTTCAGACATCTCAGAATCATGTGGGAAGTTAACCTAAGTTGTTTCCATTAGGTTTGCAGTAAGTGCTTTGGTGTAAAATTGAAATGTATACTATTTGTAATGTCTAAGCATTGCATGCACTGAGATAACAACTTTTTTGTGTTGATGTGTACAGCCATGAAACAACTTTCAAACTACTCATAATCATGTGGAAAGTTGACCTAAGGTGTTTCCATTAGGTTTGCAGTAAGTGCTTTGGTGTAAAATTGAAATGTATACTACTTTTGTGTCAAAGCATTCTATTCACTGTGAAATCAACTTTTTTGTCTTTATGTGCACAGCTATGAAACAACTTTCAGACATCTCAGAATCATGTGGGAAGTTAACCTATGGTGTTTCCATTAGGTTTGCAGTAAGTACTTTGGTGTAAAATTGAAATGCATACTATTTGTATTGTCGAAGCATTGCATGCACTGAGATAACAACTTTTTTGTGTTGATGCGTACAGCCATGAAACAACTTTCAAACTACTCATAATCATGTGGGAAGTTAACCTAAGGTGTTTCCATTAGGTTTGCAGTAAGTGCTTTGGAGTAAAATTGAAATGTATACTATTTGTATTGTCTAAGCATTGCATGCTCTGAGATAACATCTTTTTTCTGCTGATGTGTACAGCCATGAAACAACTTTCAAACTACTCATAATCATGTGGAAAGTTGACCTAAGGTGTTTCCATTAGGTTTGCAGTAAGTGCTTTGGTGTAAAATTGAAATGTATACTATTTGTATTGTCTAAGCATTACATGCACTGAGATAACAACTTTTTTGTGTTGATGTGTACAGCCATGAATCAACTTTCAAACTACTCATAATCATGTGGGAAGTTAACCTAAGGTGTTTCCATTAGTTTGCAGTAAGTACTTTGGTGTAAAATTGAGATGTATACTACCTTAAAGTCAGAGCATAGTAGTACTGAGAAATTAACTTTTTTGTCTTGATGAACTGAGGCATGAAACAACTTTAAACCTAGTCATACTCATCTGGGAAGTTAACCAAATCTGTTTGCATTAGGTTTGCAGTCAGGACTTTTGAGTAGAATTGAAATGTATACTACTTTTATGTCAAATCATTCTACACACTGTGAAATCAACTTTTTTGTCTTTATGTGCACAGGTATGAAACAACTTTCAGACATCTCAGAATCATGTGGGAAGTTAACTTAAAGTGTTTCCATTAGGTTTGCAGTAAGTGCTTTGGAGTAAAATTGAAATGTATACTATTTGTATTGTCTAAGCATTGCATGCTCTGAGATAACAACTTTTTTCTGTTGATGTGTACAGCCATGAAACAACTTTCAAACTACTCATAATCATGTGGAAAGTTAACCTAAGGTGTTTCCATTAGGTTTGCAGTAAGTGCTGTGGTGTAAAATTGAAATGTGTACTGTTTGTATTGTAAAAGCATTGCATGCACTGAGAAAACAACTTTTTTGTCTTGATGTGCACAGGTATGAAACAACTTTCAGACATCTCAGAATCATGTGGGAAGTTAACCTAAGTTGTTTCCATTAGGTTTGCAGTAAGTGCTTTGGTGTAAAATTGAAATGTATACTATTTGTATTGTCTAAGCATTGCATGCACTGAGATAACAACCTTTTTCTGTTGATGTGTACAGCCATGAAACAACTTTCAAACTACTCATAATCATGTGGAAAGTTACCCTAAAGTGTTTCCATTTGGTTTGCAGTAAGTGCTTTGGTGTAAAATTGAAATGTATACTACTTTTATGTTAAAGCTTTCTATTCACTGGGAAATCAACTTTTCTGTCTTTATGTGCACAGCTATGAAACAACTTTCAGACATCTCAGAATCATGTGGGAAGTTAACCTAAGTTGTTTCCATTAGGTTTGCAGTAAGTGCTTTGGTGTAAAATTGAAATGTATACTATTTGTATTGTCTAAGCATTGCATGCACTGAGATAACAACTTTTTTGTGTTGATGTGTACAGCCATGAAACAACTTTCAAACTACTCATAATCATGTGGAAAGTTGACATAAGGTGTTTCCATTAGGTTTGCAGTAAGTGCTTTGGTGTAAAATTGAAATGTATACTATTTGTATTGTAAAAGCATTGCATGCACTGAGAAAACAACTTTTTTGTCTTGATGTGCACAGGTATGAAACAACTTTCAGACATCTCAGAATCATATGGGAAGTTAATCTAAGTTGTTTCCATTAGGTTTGCAGTAAGTACTTTGGTGTAAAATTGAAATGTATACTATTTGTATTGTCTAAGCATTACATGCACTGAGATAACAACTTTTTTGTGTTGATGTGCACAGCCATGAATCAACTTTCAAACTACTCATAATCATGTGGGAAGTTAACCTAAGGTGTTTCCATTAGTTTGCAGTAAGTACTTTGGTGTAAAATTGAGATGTATACTACCTTAAAGTCAGAGCATAGTAGTACTGAGAAATTAACTTTTTTGTCTTGATGAACTGAGGCATGAAACAACTTTAACCCTAGTCATACTCATCTGGGAAGTTAACCAAATCTGTTTGCATTAGGTTTGCAGTCAGGACTTTTGAGTACAATTGAAATGTATACTACTTTTATGTCAAATCATTCTACTCACTGTGAAATCAACTTTTTTGTCTTTATGTGCACAGGTATGAAACAACTTTCAGACATCTCAGAATCATGTGGGAGGTTAACTTAAAGTGTTTCCATTAGGTTTGCAGTAAGTGCTTTGGAGTAAAATTGAAATGTATACTATTTGTATTGTTTAAGCAGTGCATGCACTGAGATAACAACTTTTTTGTGTTGATGTGTACAGCCATGAAACAACTTTCAAACTACTCATAATCATGTGGAAAGTTAACCTAAAGTGTTTCCATTAGGTTTGCAGTAAGTGCTTTGGTGTAAAATTGAAATGTATACTACTTTTATGTCAAAGCATTCTATTCACTGTGAAATCAACTTTTTTGTCTTTATGTGCACAGCTATGAAACAACTTTCAGACATCTCAGAATCATGTGGGAATTTAAATTAAAGTGTTTCCATTAGGTTTGCAGTACGTTCTTTGGAGTGAAATTGAAATGTATACTATTTGTATTGTCTAAGCATTGCATGCACTGAGCTAACAACTTTTTTCTGTTGATGTGTACAGCCATGAAACAGCTTTCAAACTACTCATAATCATGTGGGAAGTTCACCTAAGGTGTTTCCATTAGGTTTGCAGTAAGTACTTTGGTGTGAAATTGAAATGTATTCTACTTTTATGTCAAAGCATTCTATTCACTGTGAAATCAACTTTTTTGTCTTTATGTGCACAGCTATGAAACAGCTTTCAGACATCTCAGAATCATGTGGGAAGTTAACCTAAGGTGTTTCCATTAGTTTGCAGTAAGTACTTTGGTGTAAAATTGAGATGTATACTACCTTAAAGTCAGAGCATAGTAGTACTGAGAAATTAACTTTTTTGTCTTGATGAACTGAGGTATGAAACAACTTTAAACCTAGTCATACTCATCTGGGAAGTTAACCAAATCTGTTTGCATTAGGTTTGCAGTCAGGACTTTTGAGTACAATTGAAATGTATACTACTTTTATGTCAAATCATTCTACTCACTGTGAAATCAACTTTTTTGTCTTTATGTGCACAGGTATGAAACAACTTTCAGACATCTCAGAATCATGTGGGAAGTTAACCTAAGTTGTTTCCATTAGGTTTGCAGTAAGTGCTTTGGTGTAAAATTGAAATGTATACTATTTGTATTGTCTAAGCATTGCATGCACTGAGATAACAACTTTTTTCAGTTGATGTGTACAGCCATGAAACAACTTTCAAACTACTCATAATCATGTGGAAAGTTAACCTAAAGTGTTTCCATTAGGTTTGCAGCAAGTGCTTTGGTGTAAAATTGAAATGTATACTACTTTTATGTTAAAGCTTTCTATTCACTGGGAAATCAACTTTTCTGTCTTTATGTGCACAGCTATGAAACAACTTTCAGACATCTCAGAATCATGTGGGAAGTTAACCTAAGTTGTTTCCATTAGGTTTGCAGTAAGTGCTTTGGTGTAAAATTGAAATGTATACTATTTGTATTGTCTAAGCATTGCATGCACTGAGATAACAACTTTTTTGTGTTGATGTGTACAGCCATGAAACAACTTTCAAACTACTCATAATCATGTGGAAAGTTGACATAAGGTGTTTCCATTAGGTTTGCAGTAAGTGCTTTGGTGGAAAATTGAAATGTATACTATTTGTATTGTAAAAGCATTGCATGCACTGAGAAAACAACTTTTTTGTCTTGATGTGCACGGGTATGAAACAACTTTCAGACATCTCAGAATCATATGGGAAGTTAATCTAAGTTGTTTCCATTAGGTTTGCAGTAAGTACTTTGGTGTAAAATTGAAATGTATACTATTTGTATTGTCTAAGCATTACATGCACTGAGATAACAACTTTTTTGTGTTGATGTGTACAGCCATGAATCAACTTTCAAACTACTCATAATCATGTGGGAAGTTAACCTAAGGTGTTTCCATTAGTTTGCAGTAAGCACTTTGGTGTAAAATTGAGATGTATACTACCTTAAAGTCAGAGCATAGTAGTACTGAGAAATTAACTTTTTTGTCTTGATGAACTGAGGCATGAAACAACTTTAACCCTAGTCATACTCATCTGGGAAGTTAACCAAATCTGTTTGCATTAGGTTTGCAGTCAGGACTTTTGAGTACAATTGAAATGTATACTACTTTTATGTCAAATCATTCTACTCACTGTGAAATCAACTTTTTTGTCTTTATGTGCACAGGTATGAAACAACTTTCAGACATCTCAGAATCATGTGGGAGGTTAACTTAAAGTGTTTCCATTAGGTTTGCAGTAAGTGCTTTGGAGTAAAATTGAAATGTATACTATTTGTATTGTTTAAGCAGTGCATGCACTGAGATAACAGCTTTTTTGTGTTGATGTATACAGCCATGAAACAACTTTCAAACTACTCATAATCATGTGGAAAGTTAACCTAAAGTGTTTCCATTAGGTTTGCAGTAAGTGCTTTGGTGTAAAATTGAAATGTATACTACTTTTATGTCAAAGCATTCTATTCACTGTGAAATCAACTTTTTTGTCTTTATGTGCACAGCTATGAAACAACTTTCAGACATCTCAGAATCATGTGGGAAGTTAACCTATGGTGTTTCCATTAGGTTTGCAGTAAGTACTTTGGTGTAAAATTGAAATGCATACTATTTGTATTGTCGAAGCATTGCATGCACTGAGATAACAACTTTTTTGTGTTGATGCGTACAGCCATGAAACAACTTTCAAACTACTCATAATCATGTGGGAAGTTAACCTAAGGTGTTTCCATTAGTTTGCAGTAAGTACTTTGGTGTAAAATTGAGATGTATACTACCTTAAAGTCAGAGCATAGTAGTACTGAGAAATTAACTTTTTTGTCTTGATGAACTGAGGCATGAAACAACTTTAAACCTAGTCATACTCATCTGGGAAGTCAACCAAATCTGTTTGCATTAGGTTTGCAGTCAGGACTTTTGAGTACAATTGAAATGTATACTACTTTTATGTCAAAGCATTCTATTCACTGTGAAATCAACTTTTTTGTCTTTATGTGCACAGGTATGAAACAACTTTCAGACATCTCAGAATCATGTGGGAAGTTAAATTAAAGTGTTTCCATTAGGTTTGCAGTACGTTCTTTGGAGTGAAATTGAAATGTATACTATTTGTATTGTCTAAGCATTGCATGCACTGAGCTAACAACTTTTTTCTGTTGATGTGTACAGCCATGAAACAGCTTTCAAACTACTCATAATCATGTGGGAAGTTCACCTAAGGTGTTTCCATTAGGTTTGCAGTAAGTACTTTGGTGTGAAATTGAAATGTATACTACTTTTATGTCAAAGCATTCTATTCACTGTGTAATCAACTTTTTTGTCTTTATGTGCACAGCTATGAAACAGCTTTCAGACATCTCAGAATCATGTGGGAAGTTAACCTAAGGTGTTTCCATTAGTTTGCAGTAAGTACTTTGGTGTAAAATTGAGATGTATACTACCTTAAAGTCAGAGCATAGTAGTACTGAGAAATTAACTTTTTTGTCTTGATGAACTGAGGTATGAAACAACTTTAAACCTAGTCATACTCATCTGGGAAGTTAACCAAATCTGTTTGCATTAGGTTTGCAGTCAGGACTTTTGAGTACAATTGAAATGTATACTACTTTTATGTCAAATCATTCTACTCACTGTGAAATCAACTTTTTTGTCTTTATGTGCACAGGTATGAAACAACTTTCAGACATCTCAGAATCATGTGGGAAGTTAACCTAAGTTGTTTCCATTAGGTTTGCAGTAAGTGCTTTGGTGTAAAATTGAAATGTATACTATTTGTATTGTCTAAGCATTGCATGCACTGAGATAACAACTTTTTTCTGTTGATGTGTACAGCCATGAAACAACTTTCAAACTACTCATAATCATGTGGAAAGTTAACCTAAAGTGTTTCCATTAGGTTTGCAGTAAGTGCTTTGGTGTAAAATTGAAATGTATACTACTTTTATGTTAAAGCTTTCTATTCACTGGGAAATCAACTTTTCTGTCTTTATGTGCACAGCTATGAAACAACTTTCAGACATCTCAGAATCATGTGGGAAGTTAACCGAAGTTGTTTCCATTAGGTTTGCAGTGAGTGCTTTGGTGTAAAATTGAAATGTATACTATTTGTATTGTCTAAGCATTGCATGCACTGAGATAACAACTTTTTTGTGTTGATGTGTACAGCCATGAAACAACTTTCAAACTACTCATAATCATGTGGAAAGTTGACTTAAGGTGTTTCCATTAGGTTTGCAGTAAGTGCTTTGGTGTAAAATTGAAATGTATACTATTTGTATTGTAAAAGCATTGCATGCACTGAGAAAACAACTTTTTTGTCTTGATGTGCACAGGTATGAAACAACTTTCAGACATCTCAGAATCATATGGGAAGTTAATCTAAGTTGTTTCCATTAGGTTTGCAGTAAGTACTTTGGTGTAAAATTGAAATGTATACTATTTGTATTGTCTAAGCATTACATGCACTGAGATAACAACTTTTTTGTGTTGATGTGTACAGCCATGAATCAACTTTCAAACTACTCATAATCATGTGGGAAGTTAACCTAAGGTGTTTCCATTAGTTTGCAGTAAGTACTTTGGTGTAAAATTGAGATGAATACTACCTTAAAGTCAGAGCATAGTAGTACTGAGAAATTAACTTTTTTGTCTTGATGTACTGAGGCATGAAACAACTTTAAACCTAGTCATACTCATCTGGGAAGTTAACCAAATCTGTTTGCATTAGGTTTGCAGTCAGGACTTTTGAGTACAATTGAAATGTATACTACTTTTATGTCAAATGATTCTACTCACTGTGAAATCAACTTTTTTGTCTTTATGTGCACAGGTATGAAACAACTTTCAGACATCTCAGAATCATGTGGGAGGTTAACTTAAAGTGTTTCCATTAGGTTTGCAGTAAGTGCTTTGGAGTAAAATTGAAATGTATACTATTTGTATTGTTTAAGCAGTGCATGCACTGAGATAACAACTTTTTTGTGTTGATGTATACAGCCATGAAACAACTTTCAAACTACTCATAATCATGTGGAAAGTTAACCTAAAGTGTTTCCATTAGGTTTGCAGTAAGTGCTTTGGTGTAAAATTGAAATGTATACTACTTTTATGTCAAAGCATTCTATTCACTGTGAAATCAACTTTTTTGTCTTTATGTGCACAGCTATGAAACAACTTTCAGACATCTCAGAATCATGTGGGAAGTTAACCTATGGTGTTTCCATTAGGTTTGCAGTAAGTACTTTGGTGTAAAATTGAAATGCATACTATTTGTATTGTCGAAGCATTGCATGCACTGAGATAACAACTTTTTTGTGTTGATGCGTACAGCCATGAAACAACTTTCAAACTACTCATAATCATGTGGGAAGTTAACCTAAGGTGTTTCCATTAGTTTGCAGTAAGTACTTTGGTGTAAAATTGAGATGTATACTACCTTAAAGTCAGAGCATAGTAGTACTGAGAAATTAACTTTTTTGTCTTGATGAACTGAGGCATGAAACAACTTTAAACCTAGTCATACTCATCTGGGAAGTCAACCAAATCTGTTTGCATTAGGTTTGCAGTCAGGACTTTTGAGTACAATTGAAATGTATACTACTTTTATGTCAAAGCATTCTATTCACTGTGAAATCAACTTTTTTGTCTTTATGTGCACAGGTATGAAACAACTTTCAGACATCTCAGAATCATGTGGGAAGTTAAATTAAAGTGTTTCCATTAGGTTTGCAGTACTTTCTTTGGAGTGAAATTGAAATGTATACTATTTGTATTGTCTAAGCATTGCATGCACTGAGCTAACAACTTTTTTCTGTTGATGTGTACAGCCATGAAACAGCTTTCAAACTACTCATAATCATGTGGGAAGTTCACCTAAGGTGTTTCCATTAGGTTTGCAGTAAGTACTTTGGTGTGAAATTGAAATGTATACTGCTTTTATGTCAAAGCATTCTATTCACTGTGAAATCAACTTTTTTGTCTTTATGTGGACAGCTATGAAACAGCTTTCAGACATCTCAGAATCATGTGGGAAGTTAACCTAAGGTGTTTCCATTAGTTTGCAGTAAGTACTTTGGTGTAAAATTGAGATGTATACTACCTTAAAGTCAGAGCATAGTAGTACTGAGAAATTAACTTTTTTGTCTTGATGAACTGAGGTATGAAACAACTTTAAACCTAGTCATACTCATCTGGGAAGTCAACCAAATCTGTTTGCATTAGGTTTGCAGTCAGGACTTTTGAGTACAATTGAAATGTATACTACTTTTATGTCAAATCATTCTACTCACTGTGAAATCAACTTTTTTGTCTTTATGTGCACAGGTATGAAACAACTTTCAGACATCTCAGAATCATGTGGGAAGTTAACCTAAGTTGTTTCCATTAGGTTTGCAGTAAGTGCTTTGGTGTAAAATTGAAATGTATACTATTTGTATTGTCTAAGCATTGCATGCACTGAGATAACAACTTTTTTCTGTTGATGTGTACAGCCATGAAACAACTTTCAAACTACTCATAATCATGTGGAAAGTTAACCTAAAGTGTTTCCATTAGGTTTGCAGTAAGTGCTTTGGTGTAAAATTGAAATGTATACTACTTTTATGTTAAAGCTTTCTATTCACTGGGAAATCAACTTTTCTGTCTTTATGTGCACAGCTATGAAACAACTTTCAGACATCTCAGAATCATGTGGGAAGTTAACCTAAGTTGTTTCCATTAGGTTTGCAGTAAGTGCTTTGGTGTAAAATTGAAATGTATACTATTTGTATTGTAAAAGCATTGCATGCACTGAGAAAACAACTTTTTTGTCTTGATGTGCACAGGTATGAAACAACTTTCAGACATCTCAGAATCATATGGGAAGTTAATCTAAGTTGTTTCCATTAGGTTTGCAGTAAGTACTTTGGTGTAAAATTGAAATGTATACTATTTGTATTGTCTAAGCATTACATGCACTGAGATAACAACTTTTTTGTGTTGATGTGTACAGCCATGAATCAACTTTCAAACTACTCATAATCATGTGGGAAGTTAACCTAAGGTGTTTCCATTAGTTTGCAGTAAGTACTTTGGTGTAAAATTGAGATGTATACTACCTTAAAGTCAGAGCATAGTAGTACTGAGAAATTAACTTTTTTGTCTTGATGAACTGAGGCATGAAACAACTTTAAACCTAGTCATACTCATCTGGGAAGTTAACCAAATCTGTTTGCATTAGGTTTGCAGTCAGGACTTTTGAGTACAATTGAAATGTATACTACTTTTATGTCAAATCATTCTACTCACTGTGAAATCAACTTTTTTGTCTTTATGTGCACAGGTATGAAACAACTTTCAGACATCTCAGAATCATGTGGGAGGTTAACTTAAAGTGTTTCCATTAGGTTTGCAGTAAGTGCTTTGGAGTAAAATTGAAATGTATACTATTTGTATTGTTTAAGCAGTGCATGCACTGAGATAACAACTTTTTTGTGTTGATGTATACAGCCATGAAACAACTTTCAAACTACTCATAATCATGTGGAAAGTTAACCTAAAGTGTTTCCATTAGGTTTGCAGTAAGTGCTTTGGTGTAAAATTGAAATGTATACTACTTTTATGTCAAAGCATTCTATTCACTGTGAAATCAACTTTTTTGTCTTTATGTGCATAGCTATGAAACAACTTTCAGACATCTCAGAATCATGTGGGAAGTTAACCTATGGTGTTTCCATTAGGTTTGCAGTAAGTACTTTGGTGTAAAATTGAAATGCATACTATTTGTAATGTCGAAGCATTGCATGTACTGAGATAACAACTTTTTTGTGTTGATGCGTACAGCCATGAAACAACTTTCAAACTACTCATAATCATGTGGGAAGTTAACCTAAGGTGTTTCCATTAGTTTGCAGTAAGTACTTTGGTGTAAAATTGAGATGTATACTACCTTAAAGTCAGAGCATAGTAGTACTGAGAAATTAACTTTTTTGTCTTGATGAACTGAGGCATGAAACAACTTTAAACCTAGTCATACTCATCTGGGAAGTCAACCAAATCTGTTTGCATTAGGTTTGCAGTCAGGACTTTTGAGTACAATTGAAATGTATACTACTTTTATGTCAAAGCATTCTATTCACTGTGAAATCAACTTTTCTGTCTTTATGTGCACAGGTATGAAACAACTTTCAGACATCTCAGAATCATGTGGGAAGTTAAATTAAAGTGTTTCCATTAGGTTTGCAGTACGTTCTTTGGAGTGAAATTGAAATGTATACTATTTGTATTGTCTAAGCATTGCATGCACTGAGCTAACAACTTTTTTCTGTTGATGTGTACAGCCATGAAACAGCTTTCAAACTACTCATAATCATGTGGGAAGTTCACCTAAGGTGTTTCCATTAGGTTTGCAGTAAGTACTTTGGTGTGAAATTGAAATGTATACTACTTTTATGTCAAAGCATTCTATTCACTGTGAAATCAACTTTTTTGTCTTTATGTGCACAGCTATGAAACAGCTTTCAGACATCTCAGAATCATGTGGGAAGTTAACCTAAGGTGTTTCCATTAGTTTGCAGTAAGTACTTTGGTGTAAAATTGAGATGTATACTACCTTAAAGTCAGAGCATAGTAGTACTGAGAAATTAACTTTTTTGTCTTGATGAACTGAGGTATGAAACAACTTTAAACCTAGTCATACTCATCTGGGAAGTTAACCAAATCTGTTTGCATTAGGTTTGCAGTCAGGACTTTTGAGTACAATTGAAATGTATACTACTTTTATGTCAAATCATTCTACTCACTGTGAAATCAACTTTTTTGTCTTTATGTGCACAGGTATGAAACAACTTTCAGACATCTCAGAATCATGTGGGAGGTTAACTTAAAGTGTTTCCATTAGGTTTGCAGTAAGTGCTTTGGAGTAAAATTGAACTGTATACTATTTGTATTGTTTAAGCAGTGCATGCACTGAGATAACAACTTTTTTGTGTTGATGTGTACAGCCATGAAACAACTTTCAAACTACTCATAATCATGTGGAAAGTTAACCTAAAGTGTTTCCATTAGGTTTGCAGTAAGTGCTTTGGTGTAAAATTGAAATGTATACTACTTTTATGTCAAAGCATTCTATTCACTGTGAAATCAACTTTTTTGTCTTTATGTGCACAGCTATGAAACAACTTTCAGACATCTCAGAATCATGTGGGAAGTTAACCTATGGTGTTTCCATTAGGTTTGCAGTAAGTACTTTGGTGTAAAATTGAAATGCATACTATTTGTATTGTCGAAGCATTGCATGCACTGAGCTAACAACTTTTTTCTGTTGATGTGTACAGCCATGAAACAGCTTTCAAACTACTCATAATCATGTGGGAAGTTCACCTAAGGTGTTTCCATTAGGTTTGCAGTAAGTACTTTGGTGTGAAATTGAAATGTATACTACTTTTATGTCAAAGCATTCTATTCACTGTGAAATCAACTTTTTTGTCTTTATGTGCACAGCTATGAAACAGCTTTCAGACATCTCAGAATCATGTGGGAAGTTAACCTGAGGTGTTTCCATTAGTTTGCAGTAAGTACTTTGGTGTAAAATTGAGATCTATACTACCTTAAAGTCAGAGCATAGTAGTACTGAGAAATTAACTTTTTTGTCTTGATGAACTGAGGTATGAAACAACTTTAAACCTAGTCATACTCATCTGGGAAGTTAACCAAATCTGTTTGCATTAGGTTTGCAGTCAGGACTTTTGAGTACAATTGAAATGTATACTACTTTTATGTCAAATCATTCTACTCACTGTGAAATCAACTTTTTTGTCTTTATGTGCACAGGTATGAAACAACTTTCAGACATCTCAGAATCATGTGGGAAGTTAACCTAAGTTGTTTCCATTAGGTTTGCAGTAAGTGCTTTGGTGTAAAATTGAAATGTATACTATTTGTATTGTCTAAGCATTGCATGCACTGAAATAACAACTTTTTTCTGTTGATGTGTACAGCCATGAAACAACTTTCAAACTACTCATAATCATGTGGAAAGTTAACCTAAAGTGTTTCCATTAGGTTTGCAGTAAGTGCTTTGGTGTAAAATTGAAATGTATACTACTTTTATGTTAAAGCTTTCTATTCACTGGGAAATCAACTTTTCTGTCTTTATGTGCACAGCTATGAAACAACTTTCAGACATCTCAGAATCATGTGGGAAGTTAACCTAAGTTGTTTCCATTAGGTTTGCAGTAAGTGCTTTGGTGTAAAATTGAAATGTATACTATTTGTATTGTAAAAGCATTGCATGCACTGAGAAAACAACTTTTTTGTCTTGATGTGCACAGGTATGAAACAACTTTCAGACATCTCAGAATCATATGGGAAGTTAATCTAAGTTGTTTCCATTAGGTTTGCAGTAAGTACTTTGGTGTAAAATTGAAATGTATACTATTTGTATTGTCTAAGCATTACATGCACTGAGATAACAACTTTTTTGTGTTGATGTGTACAGCCATGAATCAACTTTCAAACTACTCATAATCATGTGGGAAGTTAACCTAAGGTGTTTCCATTAGTTTGCAGTAAGTACTTTGGTGTAAAATTGAGATGTACACTACCTTAAAGTCAGAGCATAGTAGTACTGAGAAATTAACTTTTTTGTCTTGATGAACTGAGGCATGAAACAACTTTAAACCTAGTCATACTCATCTGGGAAGTTAACCAAATCTGTTTGCATTAGGTTTGCAGTCAGGACTTTTGAGTACAATTGAAATGTATACTACTTTTATGTCAAATCATTCTACTCACTGTGAAATCAACTTTTTTGTCTTTATGTGCACAGGTATGAAACAACTTTCAGACATCTCAGAATCATGTGGGAGGTTAACTTAAAGTGTTTCCATTAGGTTTGCAGTAAGTGCTTTGGAGTAAAATTGATATGTATACTATTTGTATTGTTTAAGCAGTGCATGCACTGAGATAACAACTTTTTTGTGTTGATGTATACAGCCATGAAACAACTTTCAAACTACTCATAATCATGTGGAAAGTTAACCTAAAGTGTTTCCATTAGGTTTGCAGTAAGTGCTTTGGTGTAAAATTGAAATGTATACTACTTTTATGTCAAAGCATTCTATTCACTGTGAAATCAACTTTTTTGTCTTTATGTGCACAGCTATGAAACAACTTTCAGACATCTCAGAATCATGTGGGAAGTTAACCTATGGTGTTTCCATTAGGTTTGCAGTAAGTACTTTGGTGTAAAATTGAAATGCATACTATTTGTAATGTCGAAGCATTGCATGTACTGAGATAACAACTTTTTTGTGTTGATGCGTACAGCCATGAAACAACTTTCAAACTACTCATAATCATGTGGGAAGTTAACCTAAGGTGTTTCCATTAGTTTGCAGTAAGTACTTTGGTGTAAAATTGAGATGTATACTACCTTAAAGTCAGAGCATAGTAGTACTGAGAAATTAACTTTTTTGTCTTGATGAACTGAGGCATGAAACAACTTTAAACCTAGTCATACTCATCTGGGAAGTCAACCAAATCTGTTTGCATTAGGTTTGCAGTCAGGACTTTTGAGTACAATTGAAATGTATACTACTTTTATGTCAAAGCATTCTATTCACTGTGAAATCAACTTTTCTGTCTTTATGTGCACAGGTATGAAACAACTTTCAGACATCTCAGAATCATGTGGGAAGTTAAATTAAAGTGTTTCCATTAGGTTTGCAGTACGTTCTTTGGAGTGAAATTGAAATGTATACTATTTGTATTGTCTAAGCATTGCATGCACTGAGCTAACAACTTTTTTCTGTTGATGTGTACAGCCATGAAACAGCTTTCAAACTACTCATAATCATGTGGGAAGTTCACCTAAGGTGTTTCCATTAGGTTTGCAGTAAGTACTTTGGTGTGAAATTGAAATGTATACTACTTTTATGTCAAAGCATTCTATTCACTGTGAAATCAACTTTTTTGTCTTTATGTGCACAGCTATGAAACAGCTTTCAGACATCTCAGAATCATGTGGGAAGTTAACCTAAGGTGTTTCCATTAGTTTGCAGTAAGTACTTTGGTGTAAAATTGAGATGTATACTACCTTAAAGTCAGAGCATAGTAGTACTGAGAAATTAACTTTTTTGTCTTGATGAACTGAGGTATGAAACAACTTTAAACCTAGTCATACTCATCTGGGAAGTTAACCAAATCTGTTTGCATTAGGTTTGCAGTCAGGACTTTTGAGTACAATTGAAATGTATACTACTTTTATGTCAAATCATTCTACTCACTGTGAAATCAACTTTTTTGTCTTTATGTGCACAGGTATGAAACAACTTTCAGACATCTCAGAATCATGTGGGAGGTTAACTTAAAGTGTTTCCTTTAGGTTTGCAGTAAGTGCTTTGGAGTAAAATTGAACTGTATACTATTTGTATTGTTTAAGCAGTGCATGCACTGAGATAACAACTTTTTTGTGTTGATGTGTACAGCCATGAAACAACTTTCAAACTACTCATAATCATGTGGAAAGTTAACCTAAAGTGTTTCCATTAGGTTTGCAGTAAGTGCTTTGGTGTAAAATTGAAATGTATACTACTTTTATGTGAAAGCATTCTATTCACTGTGAAATCAACTTTTTTGTCTTTATGTGCACAGCTATGAAACAACTTTCAGACATCTCAGAATCATGTGGGAAGTTAACCTATGGTGTTTCCATTAGGTTTGCAGTAAGTACTTTGGTGTAAAATTGAAATGCATACTATTTGTATTGTCGAAGCATTGCATGCACTGAGCTAACAACTTTTTTCTGTTGATGTGTACAGCCATGAAACAGCTTTCAAACTACTCATAATCATGTGGGAAGTTCACCTAAGGTGTTTCCATTAGGTTTGCAGTAAGTACTTTGGTGTGAAATTGAAATGTATACTACTTTTATGTCAAAGCATTCTATTCACTGTGAAATCAAATTTTTTGTCTTTATGTGCACAGCTATGAAACAGCTTTCAGACATCTCAGAATCATGTGGGAAGTTAACCTGAGGTGTTTCCATTAGTTTGCAGTAAGTACTTTGGTGTAAAATTGAGATCTATACTACCTTAAAGTCAGAGCATAGTAGTACTGAGAAATTAACTTTTTTGTCTTGATGAACTGAGGTATGAAACAACTTTAAACCTAGTCATACTCATCTGGGAAGTTAACCAAATCTGTTTGCATTAGGTTTGCAGTCAGGACTTTTGAGTACAATTGAAATGTATACTACTTTTATGTCAAATCATTCTACTCACTGTGAAATCAACTTTTTTGTCTTTATGTGCACAGGTATGAAACAACTTTCAGACATCTCAGAATCATGTGGGAAGTTAACCTAAGTTGTTTCCATTAGGTTTGCAGTAAGTGCTTTGGTGTAAAATTGAAATGTATACTATTTGTATTGTCTAAGCATTGCATGCACTGAGATAACAACTTTTTTCTGTTGATGTGTACAGCCATGAAACAACTTTCAAACTACTCATAATCATGTGGAAAGTTAACCTAAAGTGTTTCCATTAGGTTTGCAGTAAGTGCTTTGGTGTAAAATTGAAATGTATACTACTTTTATGTTAAAGCTTTCTATTCACTGGGAAATCAACTTTTCTGTCTTTATGTGCACAGCTATGAAACAACTTTCAGACATCTCAGAATCATGTGGGAAGTTAACCTAAGTTGTTTCCATTAGGTTTGCAGTAAGTGCTTTGGTGTAAAATTGAAATGTATACTATTTGTATTGTAAAAGCATTGCATGCACTGAGAAAACAACTTTTTTGTCTTGATGTGCACAGGTATGAAACAACTTTCAGACATCTCAGAATCATATGGGAAGTTAATCTAAGTTGTTTCCATTAGGTTTGCAGTAAGTACTTTGGTGTAAAATTGAAATGTATACTATTTGTATTGTCTAAGCATTACATGCACTGAGATAACAACTTTTTTGTGTTGATGTGTACAGCCATGAATCAACTTTCAAACTACTGATAATCATGTGGGAAGTTAACCTAAGGTGTTTCCATTAGTTTGCAGTAAGTACTTTGGTGTAAAATTGAGATGTATACTACCTTAAAGTCAGAGCATAGTAGTACTGAGAAATTAACTTTTTTGTCTTGATGAACTGAGGCATGAAACAACTTTAAACCTAGTCATACTCATCTGGGAAGTTAACCAAATCTGTTTGCATTAGGTTTGCAGTCAGGACTTTTGAGTACAATTGAAATGTATACTACCTTTATGTCAAATGATTCTACTCACTGTGAAATCAACTTTTTTGTCTTTATGTGCACAGGTATGAAACAACTTTCAGACATCTCAGAATCATGTGGGAGGTTAACTTAAAGTGTTTCCATTAGGTTTGCAGTAAGTGCTTTGGAGTAAAATTGAAATGTATACTATTTGTATTGTTTAAGCAGTGCATGCACTGAGATAACAACTTTTTTGTGTTGATGTATAGAGCCATGAAACAACTTTCAAACTACTCATAATCATGTGGAAAGTTAACCTAAAGTGTTTCCATTAGGTTTGCAGTAAGTGCTTTGGTGTAAAATTGAAATGTATACTACTTTTATGTCAAAGCATTCTATTCACTGTGAAATCAACTTTTTTGTCTTTATGTGCACAGCTATGAAACAACTTTCAGACATCTCAGAATCATGTGGGAAGTTAACCTATGGTGTTTCCATTAGGTTTGCAGTAAGTACTTTGGTGTAAAATTGAAATGCATACTATTTGTATTGTCGAAGCATTGCATGTACTGAGATAACAACTTTTTTGTGTTGATGCGTACAGCCATGAAACAACTTTCAAACTACTCATAATCATGTGGGAAGTTAACCTAAGGTGTTTCCATTAGTTTGCAGTAAGTACTTTGGTGTAAAATTGAGATGTATTCTACCTTAAAGTCAGAGCATAGTAGTACTGAGAAATTAACTTCTTTGTCTTGATGAACTGAGGCATGAAACAACTTTAAACCTAGTCATACTCATCTGGGAAGTCAACCAAATCTGTTTGCATTAGGTTTGCAGTCAGGACTTTTGAGTACAATTGAAATGTATACTACTTTTATGTCAAAGCATTCTATTCACTGTGAAATCAACTTTTCTGTCTTTATGTGCACAGGTATGAAACAACTTTCAGACATCTCAGAATCATGTGGGAAGTTAAATTAAAGTGTTTCCATTAGGTTTGCAGTACGTTCTTTGGAGTGAAATTGAAATGTATACTATTTGTATTGTCTAAGCATTGCATGCACTGAGCTAACAACTTTTTTCTGTTGATGTGTACAGCCATGAAACAGCTTTCAAACTACTCATAATCATGTGGGAAGTTCACCTAAGGTGTTTCCATTAGGTTTGCAGTAAGTACTTTGGTGTGAAATTGAAATGTATACTACTTTTATGTCAAAGCATTCTATTCACTGTGAAATCAACTTTTTTGTCTTTATGTGCACAGCTATGAAACAGCTTTCAGACATCTCAGAATCATGTGGGAAGTTAACCTAAGGTGTTTCCATTAGTTTGCAGTAAGTACTTTGGTGTAAAATTGAGATGTATACTACCTTAAAGTCAGAGCATAGTAGTACTGAGAAATTAACTTTTTTGTCTTGATGAACTGAGGTATGAAACAACTTTAAACCTAGTCATACTCATCTGGGAAGTTAACCAAATCTGTTTGCATTAGGTTTGCAGTCAGGACTTTTGAGTACAATTGAAATGTATACTACTTTTATGTCAAATCATTCTACTCACTGTGAAATCAACTTTTTTGTCTTTATGTGCACAGGTATAAAAAACAACTTTCAGACATCTCAGAATCATGTGGGAAGTTAACCTAAGTTGTTTCCATTAGGTTTGCAGTAAGTGCTTTGGTGTAAAATTGAAATGTATACTATTTGTATTGTCTAAGCATTGCATGCACTGAGATAACAACTTTTTTCTGTTGATGTGTACAGCCATGAAACAACTTTCAAACTACTCATAATCATGTGGAAAGTTAACCTAAAGTGTTTCCATTAGGTTTGCAGTAAGTGCTTTGGTGTAAAATTGAAATGTATACTACTTTTATGTCAAAGCATTCTATTCACTGTGAAATCAACTTTTTTGTCTTTATGTGCACAGCTATGAAACAACTTTCAGACATCTCAGAATCATGTGGGAAGTTAACCTATGGTGTTTCCATTAGGTTTGCAGTAAGTACTTTGGTGTAAAATTGAAATGCATACTATTTGTAAAGTCGAAGCATTGCAAGTACTGAGATAACAACTTTTTTGTGTTGATGCGTACAGCCATGAAACAACTTTCAAACTACTCATAATCATGTGGGAAGTTAACCTAAGGTGTTTCCATTAGTTTGCAGTAAGTACTTTGGTGTAAAATTGAGATGTATACTACCTTAAAGTCAGAGCATAGTAGTACTGAGAAATTAACTTTTTTGTCTTGATGAACTGAGGCATGAAACAACTTTAAACCTAGTCATACTCATCTGGGAAGTCAACCAAATCTGTTTGCATTAGGTTTGCAGTCAGGACTTTTGAGTACAATTGAAATGTATACTACTTTTATGTCAAAGCATTCTATTCACTGTGAAATCAACTTTTCTGTCTTTATGTGCACAGGTATGAAACAACTTTCAGACATCTCAGAATCATGTGGGAAGTTAAATTAAAGTGTTTCCATTAGGTTTGCAGTACGTTCTTTGGAGTGAAATTGAAATGTATACTATTTGTATTGTCTAAGCATTGCATGCACTGAGCTAACAACTTTTTTCTGTTGATGTGTACAGCCATGAAACAGCTTTCAAACTACTCATAATCATGTGGGAAGTTCACCTAAGGTGTTTCCATTAGGTTTGCAGTAAGTACTTTGGTGTGAAATTGAAATGTATACTACTTTTATGTCAAAGCATTCTATTCACTGTGAAATCAACTTTTTTGTCTTTATGTGCACAGCTATGAAACAGCTTTCAGACATCTCAGAATCATGTGGGAAGTTAACCTAAGGTGTTTCCATTAGTTTGCAGTAAGTACTTTGGTGTAAAATTGAGATGTATACTACCTTAAAGTCAGAGCATAGTAGTACTGAGAAATTAACTTTTTTGTCTTGATGAACTGAGGTATGAAACAACTTTAAACCTAGTCATACTCATCTGGGAAGTTAACCAAATCTGTTTGCATTAGGTTTGCAGTCAGGACTTTTGAGTACAATTGAAATGTATACTACTTTTATGTCAAATCATTCTACTCACTGTGAAATCAACTTTTTTGTCTTTATGTGCACAGGTATGAAACAACTTTCAGACATCTCAGAATCATGTGGGAAGTTAACCTAAGTTGTTTCCATTAGGTTTGCAGTAAGTGCTTTGGTGTAAAATTGAAATGTATACTATTTGTATTGTCTAAGCATTGCATGCACTGAGATAACAACTTTTTTCTGTTGATGTGTACAGCCATGAAACAACTTTCAAACTACTCATAATCATGTGGAAAGTTAACCTAAAGTGTTTCCATTAGGTTTGCAGTAAGTGCTTTGGTGTAAAATTGAAATGTATACTACTATTATGTTAAAGCTTTCTATTCACTGGGAAATCAACTTTTCTGTCTTTATGTGCACAGCTATGAAACAACTTTCAGACATCTCAGAATCATGTGGGAAGTTAACCTAAGTTGTTTCCATTAGGTTTGCAGTAAGTGCTTTGGTGTAAAATTGAAATGTATACTATTTGTATTGTCTAAGCATTGCATGCACTGAGATAACAACTTTTTTGTCTTGATGTGCACAGGTATGAAACAACTTTCAGACCTCTCAGAATCATGTGGGAGGTTAACTTAAAGTGTTTCCATTAGGTTTGCAGTAAGTGCTTTGGAGTAAAGTTGAAATGTATACTATTTGTATTGTTTAAGCAGTGCATGCACTGAGATAACAACTTTTTTGTGTTGATGTATACAGCCATGAAACAACTTTCAAACTACTCATAATCATGTGGAAAGTTAACCTAAAGTGTTTCCATTAGGTTTGCAGTAAGTGCTTTGGTGTAAAATTGAAATGTATACTACTTTTATGTCAAAGCATTCTATTCACTGTGAAATCAACTTTTTTGTCTTTATGTGCACAGCTATGAAACAACTTTCAGACATCTCAGAATCATGTGGGAAGTTAACCTATGGTGTTTCCATTAGGTTTGCAGTAAGTACTTTGGTGTAAAATTGAAATGCATACTATTTGTATTGTCGAAGCATTGCATGTACTGAGATAACAACTTTTTTGTGTTGATGCGTACAGCCATGAAACAACTTTCAAGCTACTCATAATCATGTGGGAAGTTAACCTAAGGTGTTTCCATTAGTTTGCAGTAAGTACTTTGGTGTAAAATTGAGATGTATACTACCTTAAAGTCAGAGCATAGTAGTACTGAGAAATTAACTTTTTTGTCTTGATGAACTGAGGCATGAAACAACTTTAAACCTAGTCATACTCATCTGGGAAGTCAACCAAATCTGTTTGCATTAGGTTTGCAGTCAGGACTTTTGAGTACAATTGAAATGTATACTACTTTTATGTCAAAGCATTCTATTCACTGTGAAATCAACTTTTCTGTCTTTATGTGCACAGGTATGAAACAACTTTCAGACATCTCAGAATCATGTGGGAAGTTAAATTAAAGTGTTTCCATTAGGTTTGCAGTACGTTCTTTGGAGTGAAATTGAAATGTATACTATTTGTATTGTCTAAGCATTGCATGCACTGAGCTAACAACTTTTTTCTGTTGATGTGTACAGCCATGAAACAGCTTTCAAACTACTCATAATCATGTGGGAAGTTCACCTAAGGTGTTTCCATTAGGTTTGCAGTAAGTACTTTGGTGTGAAATTGAAATGTATACTACTTTTATGTCAAAGCATTCTATTCACTGTGAAATCAACTTTTTTGTCTTTATGTGCACAGCTATGAAACAGCTTTCAGACATCTCAGAATCATGTGGGAAGTTAACCTAAGGTGTTTCCATTAGTTTGCAGTAAGTACTTTGGTGTAAAATTGAGATGTATACTACCTTAAAGTCAGAGCATAGTAGTACTGAGAAATTAACTTTTTTGTCTTGATGAACTGAGGTATGAAACAACTTTAAACCTAGTCATACTCATCTGGGAAGTTAACCAAATCTGTTTGCATTAGGATTGCAGTCAGGACTTTTGAGTACAATTGAAATGTATACTACTTTTATGTCAAATCATTCTACTCACTGTGAAATCAACTTTTTTGTCTTTATGTGCACAGGTATGAAACAACTTTCAGACATCTCAGAATCATGTGGGAAGTTAACCTAAGTTGTTTCCATTAGGTTTGCAGTAAGTGCTTTGGTGTAAAATTGAAATGTATACTATTTGTATTGTCTAAGCATTGCATGCACTGAGATAACAACTTTTTTCTGTTGATGTGTACAGCCATGAAACAACTTTCAAACTACTCATAATCATGTGGAAAGTTAACCTAAAGTGTTTCCATTAGGTTTGCAGTAAGTGCTTTGGTGTAAAATTGAAATGTATACTACTATTATGTTAAAGCTTTCTATTCACTGGGAAATCAACTTTTCTGTCTTTATGTGCACAGCTATGAAACAACTTTCAGACATCTCAGAATCATGTGGGAAGTTAACCTAAGTTGTTTCCATTAGGTTTGCAGTAAGTGCTTTGGTGTAAAATTGAAATGTATACTATTTGTATTGTCTAAGCATTGCATGCACTGAGATAACAACTTTTTTGTCTTGATGTGCACAGGTATGAAACAACTTTCAGACATCTCAGAATCATATGGGAAGTTAATCTAAGTTGTTTCCATTAGGTTTGCAGTAAGTGCTTTGGAGTAAAATTGAAATGTATACTATTTGTATTGTTTAAGCAGTGCATGCACTGAGATAACAACTTTTTTGTGTTGATGTATACAGCCATGAAACAACTTTCAAACTACTCATAATCATGTGGAAAGTTAACCCAAAGTGTTTCCATTAGGTTTGCAGTAAGTGCTTTGGTGTAAAATTGAAATGTATACTACTTTTATGTCAAAGCATTCTATTCACTGTGAAATCAACTTTTTTGTCTTTATGTGCACAGCTATGAAACAACTTTCAGACATCTCAGAATCATGTGGGAAGTTAACCTATGGTGTTTCCATTAGGTTTGCAGTAAGTACTTTGGTGTAAAATTGAAATGCATACTATTTGTATTGTCGAAGCATTGCATGTACTGAGATAACAACTTTTTTGTGTTGATGCGTACAGCCATGAAACAACTTTCAAACTACTCATAATCATGTGGGAAGTTAACCTAAGGTGTTTCCATTAGTTTGCAGTAAGTACTTTGGTGTAAAATTGAGATGTATACTACTTTAAAGTCAGAGCATAGTAGTACTGAGAAATTAACTTTTTTGTCTTGATGAACAGAGGCATGAAACAACTTTAAACCTAGTCATACTCATCTGGGAAGTCAACCAAATCTGTTTGCATTAGGTTTGCAGTCAGGACTTTTGAGTACAATTGAAATGTATACTACTTTTATGTCAAATCATTCTACTCACTGTGAAATCAACT
The DNA here is from genome assembly GCF_030028105.1 of Mobula birostris. Classification (NCBI taxonomy): domain Eukaryota; kingdom Metazoa; phylum Chordata; class Chondrichthyes; order Myliobatiformes; family Myliobatidae; genus Mobula; species Mobula birostris. The sequence goes on from NW_027278437.1 coordinate 146,849, forward strand.
TTTTTGTCTTTATGTGCACAGGTATGAAACAACTTTCAGACATCTCAGAATCATGTGGGAGGTTAACTTAAAGTGTTTCCATTAGGTTTGCAGTAAGTGCTTTGGTGTAAAATTGAAATGTATACTACTTTTATGTCAAAGCATTCTATTCACTGTGAAATCAACTTTTTTGTCTTTATGTGCACAGCTATGAAACAACTTTCAGACATCTCAGAATCATGTGGGAAGTTAACCTATGGTGTTTCCATTAGGTTTGCAGTAAGTACTTTGGTGTAAAATTGAAATGCATACTATTTGTATTGTCGAAGCATTGCATGCACTGAGCTAACAACTTTTTTCTGTTGATGTGTACAGCCATGAAACAGCTTTCAAACTACTCATAATCATGTGGGAAGTTCACCTAAGGTGTTTCCATTAGGTTTGCAGTAAGTACTTTGGTGTGAAATTGAAATGTATACTACTTTTATGTCAAAGCATTCTATTCACTGTGAAATCAACTTTTTTGTCTTTATGTGCACAGCTATGAAACAGCTTTCAGACATCTCAGAATCATGTGGGAAGTTAACCTAAGGTGTTTCCATTAGTTTGCAGTAAGTACTTTGGTGTAAAATTGAGATGTATACTACCTTAAAGTCAGAGCATAGTAGTACTGAGAAATTAACTTTTTTGTCTTGATGAACTGAGGTATGAAACAACTTTAAACCTAGTCATACTCATCTGGGAAGTTAACCAAATCTGTTTGCATTAGGTTTGCAGTCAGGACTTTTGAGTACAATTGAAATGTATACTACTTTTATGTCAAATCATTCTACTCACTGTGAAATCAACTTTTTTGTCTTTATGTGCACAGGTATGAAACAACTTTCAGACATCTCAGAATCATGTGGGAAGTTACCCTAAGTTGTTTCCATTAGGTTTGCAGTAAGTGCTTTGGTGTAAAATTGAAATGTATACTATTTGTATTGTCTAAGCATTGCATGCACTGAGATAACAACTTTTTTCTGTTGATGTGTACAGCCATGAAACAACTTTGAAACTACTCATAATCATGTGGAAAGTTAACCTAAAGTGTTTCCATTAGGTTTGCAGTAAGTGCTTTGGTGTAAAATTGAAATGTATACTACTTTTATGTTAAAGCTTTCTATTCACTGGGAAATCAACTTTTCTGTCTTTATGTGCACAGCTATGAAACAACTTTCAGACATCTCAGAATCATGTGGGAAGTTAACCTAAGTTGTTTCCATTAGGTTTGCAGTAAGTGCTTTGGTGTAAAATTGAAATGTATACTATTTGTATTGTAAAAGCATTGCATGCACTGAGAAAACAACTTTTTTGTCTTGATGTGCACAGGTATGAAACAACTTTCAGACATCTCAGAATCATATGGGAAGTTAATCTAAGTTGTTTCCATTAGGTTTGCAGTAAGTACTTTGGTGTAAAATTGAAATGTATACTATTTGTATTGTCTAAGCATTACATGCACTGAGATAACAACTTTTTTGTGTTGATGTGTACAGCCATGAATCAACTTTCAAACTACTCATAATCATGTGGGAAGTTAACCTAAGGTGTTTCCATTAGTTTGCAGTAAGTACTTTGGTGTAAAATTGAGATGTATACTACCTTAAAGTCAGAGCATAGTAGTACTGAGAAATTAACTTTTTTGTCTTGATGAACTGAGGCATGAAACAACTTTAAACCTAGTCATACTCATCTGGGAAGTTAACCAAATCTGTTTGCATTAGGTTTGCAGTCAGGACTTTTGAGTACAATTGAAATGTATACTACTTTTATGTCAAATCATTCTACTCACTGTGAAATCAACTTTTTTGTCTTTATGTGCACAGGTATGAAACAACTTTCAGACATCTCAGAATCATGTGGGAAGTTAACCTAAGTTGTTTCCATTAGGTTTGCAGTAAGTGCTTTGGTGTAAAATTGAAATGTATACTATTTGTATTGTCTAAGCATTGCATGCACTGAGATAACAACTTTTTTCTGTTGATGTGTACAGCCATGAAACAACTTTCAAACTACTCATAATCATGTGGAAAGTTAACCTAAAGTGTTTCCATTAGGTTTGCAGTAAGTGCTTTGGTGTAAAATTGAAATGTATACTACTTTTATGTTAAAGCTTTCAATTCACTGGGAAATCAACTTTTCTGTCTTTATGTGCACAGCTATGAAACAACTTTCAGACATCTCAGAATCATGTGGGAAGTTAACCTAAGTTGTTTCCATTAGGTTTGCAGTAAGTGCTTTGGTGTAAAATTGAAATGTATACTATTTGTATTGTAAAAGCATTGCATGCACTGAGAAAACAACTTTTTTGTCTTGATGTGCACAGGTATGAAACAACTTTCAGACATCTCAGAATCATATGGGAAGTTAATCTAAGTTGTTTCCATTAGGTTTGCAGTAAGTACTTTGGTGTAAAATTGAAATGTATACTATTTGTATTGTCTAAGCATTACATGCACTGAGATAACAACTTTTTTGTGTTGATGTGTACAGCCATGAATCAACTTTCAAACTACTCATAATCATGTGGGAAGTTAACCTAAGGTGTTTCCATTAGTTTGCAGTAAGTACTTTGGTGTAAAATTGAGATGTATACTACCTTAAAGTCAGAGCATAGTAGTACTGAGAAATTAACTTTTTTGTCTTGATGAACTGAGGCATGAAACAACTTTAAACCTAGTCATACTCATCTGGGAAGTTAACCAAATCTGTTTGCATTAGGTTTGCAGTCAGGACTTTTGAGTACAATTGAAATGTATACTACTTTTATGTCAAATCATTCTACTCACTGTGAAATCAACTTTTTTGTCTTTATGTGCACAGGTATGAAACAACTTTCAGACATCTCAGAATCATGTGGGAGGTTAACTTAAAGTGTTTCCATTAGGTTTGCAGTAAGTGCTTTGGAGTAAAATTGAAATGTATACTATTTGTATTGTTTAAGCAGTGCATGCACTGAGATAACAACTTTTTTGTGTTGATGTATACAGCCATGAAACAACTTTCAAACTACTCATAATCATGTGGAAAGTTAACCTAAAGTGTTTCCATTAGGTTTGCAGTAAGTGCTTTGGTGTAAAATTGAAATGTATACTACTTTTATGTCAAAGCATTCTATTCACTGTGAAATCAACTTTTTTGTCTTTATGTGCACAGGTATGAAACAACTTTCAGACATCTCAGAATCATATGGGAAGTTAATCTAAGTTGTTTCCATTAGGTTTGCAGTAAGTACTTTGGTGTAAAATTGAAATGTATACTATTTGTATTGTCTAAGCATTACATGCACTGAGATAACAACTTTTTTGTGTTGATGTGTACAGCCATGAATCAACTTTCAAACTACTCATAATCATGTGGGAAGTTAACCTAAGGTGTTTCCATTAGTTTGCAGTAAGTACTTTGGTGTAAAATTGAGATGTATACTACCTTAAAGTCAGAGCATAGTAGTACTGAGAAATTAACTTTTTGTCTTGATGAACTGAGGCATGAAACAACTTTAAACCTAGTCATACTCATCTGGGAAGTTAACCAAATCTGTTTGCATTAGGTTTGCAGTCAGGACTTTTGAGTACAATTGAAATGTATACTACTTTTATGTCAAATCATTCTACTCACTGTGAAATCAACTTTTTTGTCTTTATGTGCACAGGTATGAAACAACTTTCAGACATCTCAGAATCATGTGGGAGGTTAACTTAAAGTGTTTCCATTAGGTTTGCAGTAAGTGCTTTGGAGTAAAATTGAAATGTATACTATTTGTATTGTTTAAGCAGTGCATGCACTGAGATAACAACTTTTTTGTGTTGATGTATACAGCCATGAAACAACTTTCAAACTACTCATAATCATGTGGAAAGTTAACCCAAAGTGTTTCCATTAGGTTTGCAGTAAGTGCTTTGGTGTAAAATTGAAATGTATACTACTTTTATGTCAAAGCATTCTATTCACTGTGAAATCAACTTTTTTGTCTTTATGTGCACAGCTATGAAACAACTTTCAGACATCTCAGAATCATGTGGGAAGTTAACCTATGGTGTTTCCATTAGGTTTGCAGTAAGTACTTTGGTGTAAAATTGAAATGCATACTATTTGTATTGTCGAAGCATTGCATGTACTGAGATAACAACTTTTTTGTGTTGATGCGTACAGCCATGAAACAACTTTCAAACTACTCATAATCATGTGGGAAGTTAACCTAAGGTGTTTCCATTAGTTTGCAGTAAGTACTTTGGTGTAAAATTGAGATGTATACTACTTTAAAGTCAGAGCATAGTAGTACTGAGAAATTAACTTTTTTGTCTTGATGAACTGAGGCATGAAACAACTTTAAACCTAGTCATACTCATCTGGGAAGTCAACCAAATCTGTTTGCATTAGGTTTGCAGTCAGGACTTTTGAGTACAATTGAAATGTATACTACTTTTATGTCAAAGCATTCTATTCACTGTGAAATCAACTTTTCTGTCTTTATGTGCACAGGTATGAAACAACTTTCAGACATCTCAGAATCATGTGGGAAGTTAAATTAAAGTGTTTCCATTAGGTTTGCAGTACGTTCTTTGGAGTGAAATTGAAATGTATACTATTTGTATTGTCTAAGCATTGCATGCACTGAGCTAACAACTTTTTTCTGTTGATGTGTACAGCCATGAAACAGCTTTCAAACTACTCATAATCATGTGGGAAGTTCACCTAAGGTGTTTCCATTAGGTTTGCAGTAAGTACTTTGGTGTGAAATTGAAATGTATACTACTTTTATGTCAAAGCATTCTATTCACTGTGAAATCAACTTTTTTGTCTTTATGTGCACAGCTATGAAACAGCTTTCAGACATCTCAGAATCATGTGGGAGGTTAACTTAAAGTGTTTCCATTAGGTTTGCAGTAAGTGCTTTGGTGTAAAATTGAAATGTATACTATTTGTATTGTCTAAGCATTGCATGCACTGAGATAACAACTTTTTTCTGTTGATGTGTACAGCCATGAAACAACTTTCAAACTACTCATAATCATGTGGAAAGTTAACCTAAAGTGTTTCCATTAGGTTTGCAGTAAGTGCTTTGGTGTAAAATTGAAATGTATACTACTATTATGTTAAAGCTTTCTATTCCCTGGGAAATCAACTTTTCTGTCTTTATGTGCACAGCTATGAAACAACTTTCAGACATCTCAGAATCATGTGGGAAGTTAACTTAAGTTGTTTCCATTAGGTTTGCAGTAAGTGCTTTGGTGTAAAATTGAAATGTATACTATTTGTATTGTCTAAGCATTGCATGCACTGAGATAACAACTTTTTTGTGTTGATGTGTACAGCCATGAAACAACTTTCAAACTACTCATAATCATGTGGAAAGTTGACATAAGGTGTTTCCATTAGGTTTGCAGTAAGTGCTTTGGTGTAAAATTGAAATGTATACTATTTGTATTGTAAAAGCATTGCATGCACTGAGAAAACAACTTTTTTGTCTTGATGTGCACAGGTATGAAACAACTTTCAGACATCTCAGAATCATATGGGAAGTTAATCTAAGTTGTTTCCATTAGGTTTGCAGTAAGTACTTTGGTGTAAAATTGAAATGTATACTATTTGTATTGTCTAAGCATTACATGCACTGAGATAACAACTTTTTTGTGTTGATGTGTACAGCCATGAATCAACTTTCAAACTACTCATAATCATGTGGGAAGTTAACCTAAGGTGTTTCCATTAGTTTGCAGTAAGTACTTTGGTGTAAAATTGAGATGTATACTACCTTAAAGTCAGAGCATAGTAGTACTGAGAAATTAACTTTTTTGTCTTGATGAACTGAGGCATGAAACAACTTTAAACCTAGTCATACTCATCTGGGAAGTTAACCAAATCTGTTTGCATTAGGTTTGCAGTCAGGACTTTTGAGTACAATTGAAATGTATACTACTTTTATGTCAAATCATTCTACTCACTGTGAAATCAACTTTTTTGTCTTTATGTGCACAGGTATGAAACAACTTTCAGACATCTCAGAATCATGTGGGAGGTTAACTTAAAGTGTTTCCATTAGGTTTGCAGTAAGTGCTTTGGAGTAAAATTGAAATGTATACTATTTGTATTGTTTAAGCAGTGCATGCACTGAGATAACAACTTTTTTGTGTTGATGTATACAGCCATGAAACAACTTTCAAACTACTCATAATCATGTGGAAAGTTAACCTAAAGTGTTTCCATTAGGTTTGCAGTAAGTGCTTTGGTGTAAAATTGAAATGTATACTACTTTTATGTCAAAGCATTCTATTCACTGTGAAATCAACTTTTTTGTCTTTATGTGCACAGCTATGAAACAACTTTCAGACATCTCAGAATCATGTGGGAAGTTAACCTATGGTGTTTCCATTAGGTTTGCAGTAAGTACTTTGGTGTAAAATTGAAATGCATACTATTTGTAATGTCGAAGCATTGCATGTACTGAGATAACAACTTTTTTGTGTTGATGCGTACAGCCATGAAACAACTTTCAAACTACTCATAATCATGTGGGAAGTTAACCTAAGGTGTTTCCATTAGTTTGCAGTAAGTACTTTGGTGTAAAATTGAGATGTATACTACCTTAAAGTCAGAGCATAGTAGTACTGAGAAATTAACTTTTTTGTCTTGATGAACTGAGGCATGAAACAACTTTAAACCTAGTCATACTCATCTGGGAAGTCAACCAAATCTGTTTGCATTAGGTTTGCAGTCAGGACTTTTGAGTACAATTGAAATGTATACTACTTTTATGTCAAAGCATTCTATTCACTGTGAAATCAACTTTTCTGTCTTTATGTGCACAGGTATGAAAAAACTTTCAGACATCTCAGAATCATGTGGGAAGTTAAATTAAAGTGTTTCCATTAGGTTTGCAGTACGTTCTTTGGAGTGAAATTGAAATGTATACTATTTGTATTGTCTAAGCATTGCATGCACTGAGCTAACAACTTTTTTCTGTTGATGTGTACAGCCATGAAACAGCTTTCAAACTACTCATAATCATGTGGGAAGTTCACCTAAGGTGTTTCCATTAGGTTTGCAGTAAGTACTTTGGTGTGAAATTGAAATGTATACTACTTTTATGTCAAAGCATTCTATTCACTGTGAAATCAACTTTTTTGTCTTTATATGCACAGCTATGAAACAGCTTTCAGACATCTCAGAATCATGTGGGAAGTTAACCTAAGGTGTTTCCATTAGTTTGCAGTAAGTACTTTGGTGTAAAATTGAGATGTATACTACCTTAAAGTCAGAGCATAGTAGTACTGAGAAATTAACTTTTTTGTCTTGATGAACTGAGGTATGAAACAACTTTAAACCTAGTCATACTCATCTGGGAAGTTAACCAAATCTGTTTGCATTAGGTTTGCAGTCAGGACTTTTGAGTACAATTGAAATGTATACTACTTTTATGTCAAATCATTCTACTCACTGTGAAATCAACTTTTTTGTCTTTATGTGCACAGGTATGAAACAACTTTCAGACATCTCAGAATCATGTGGGAAGTTAACCTAAGTTGTTTCCATTAGGTTTGCAGTAAGTGCTTTGGTGTAAAATTGAAATGTATACTATTTGTATTGTCTAAGCATTGCATGCACTGAGATAACAACTTTTTTCTGTTGATGTGTACAGCCATGAAACAACTTTCAAACTACTCATAATCATGTGGAAAGTTAACCTAAAGTGTTTCCATTAGGTTTGCAGTAAGTGCTTTGGTGTAAAATTGAAATGTATACTACTATTATGTTAAAGCTTTCTATTCACTGGGAAATCAACTTTTCTGTCTTTATGTGCACAGCTATGAAACAACTTTCAGACATCTCAGAATCATGTGGGAAGTTAACCTAAGTTGTTTCCATTAGGTTTGCAGTAAGTGCTTTGGTGTAAAATTGAAATGTATACTATTTGTATTGTCTAAGCATTGCATGCACTGAGATAACAACTTTTTTGTCTTGATGTGCACAGGTATGAAACAACTTTCAGACATCTCAGAATCATATGGGAAGTTAATCTAAGTTGTTTCCATTAGGTTTGCAGTAAGTACTTTGGTGTAAAATTGAAATGTATACTATTTGTATTGTCTAAGCATTACATGCACTGAGATAACAACTTTTTTGTGTTGATGTGTACAGCCATGAATCAACTTTCAAACTACTCATAATCATGTGGGAAGTTAACCTAAGGTGTTTCCATTAGTTTGCAGTAAGTACTTTGGTGTAAAATTGAGATGTATACTACCTTAAAGTCAGAGCATAGTAGTACTGAGAAATTAACTTTTTTGTCTTGATGAACTGAGGCATGAAACAACTTTAAACCTAGTCATACTCATCTGGGAAGTTAACCAAATCTGTTTGCATTAGGTTTGCAGTCAGGACTTTTGAGTACAATTGAAATGTATACTACTTTTATGTCAAATCATTCTACTCACTGTGAAATCAACTTTTTTGTCTTTATGTGCACAGGTATGAAACAACTTTCAGACATCTCAGAATCATGTGGGAGGTTAATCTAAGTTGTTTCCATTAGGTTTGCAGTAAGTACTTTGGTGTAAAATTGAAATGTATACTATTTGTATTGTCTAAGCATTACATGCACTGAGATAACAACTTTTTTGTGTTGATGTGTACAGCCATGAATCAACTTTCAAACTACTCATAATCATGTGGGAAGTTAACCTAAGGTGTTTCCATTAGTTTGCAGTAAGTACTTTGGTGTAAAATTGAGATGTATACTACCTTAAAGTCAGAGCATAGTAGTACTGAGAAATTAACTTTTTTGTCTTGATGAACTGAGGCATGAAACAACTTTAAACCTAGTCATACTCATCTGGGAAGTTAACCAAATCTGTTTGCATTAGGTTTGCAGTCAGGACTTTTGAGTACAATTGAAATGTATACTACTTTTATGTCAAATCATTCTACTCACTGTGAAATCAACTTTTTTGTCTTTATGTGCACAGGTATGAAACAACTTTCAGACATCTCAGAATCATGTGGGAGGTTAACTTAAAGTGTTTCCATTAGGTTTGCAGTAAGTGCTTTGGAGTAAAATTGAAATGTATACTATTTGTATTGTTTAAGCAGTGCATGCACTGAGATAACAACTTTTTTGTGTTGATGTATACAGCCATGAAACAACTTTCAAACTACTCATAATCATGTGGAAAGTTAACCTAAAGTGTTTCCATTAGGTTTGCAGTAAGTGCTTTGGTGTAAAATTGAAATGTATACTACTTTTATGTCAAAGCATTCTATTCACTGTGAAATCAACTTTTTTGTCTTTATGTGCACAGCTATGAAACAACTTTCAGACATCTCAGAATCATGTGGGAAGTTAACCTATGGTGTTTCCATTAGGTTTGCAGTAAGTACTTTGGTGTAAAATTGAAATGCATACTATTTGTAATGTCGAAGCATTGCATGTACTGAGATAACAACTTTTTTGTGTTGATGCGTACAGCCATGAAACAACTTTCAAACTACTCATAATCATGTGGGAAGTTAACCTAAGGTGTTTCCATTAGTTTGCAGTAAGTACTTTGGTGTAAAATTGAGATGTATACTACCTTAAAGTCAGAGCATAGTAGTACTGAGAAATTAACTTTTTTGTCTTGATGAACTGAGGCATGAAACAACTTTAAACCTAGTCATACTCATCTGGGAAGTCAACCAAATCTGTTTGCATTAGGTTTGCAGTCAGGACTTTTGAGTACAATTGAAATGTATACTACTTTTATGTCAAAGCATTCTATTCACTGTGAAATCAACTTTTCTGTCTTTATGTGCACAGGTATGAAAAAACTTTCAGACATCTCAGAATCATGTGGGAAGTTAAATTAAAGTGTTTCCATTAGGTTTGCAGTACGTTCTTTGGAGTGAAATTGAAATGTATACTATTTGTATTGTCTAAGCATTGCATGCACTGAGCTAACAACTTTTTTCTGTTGATGTGTACAGCCATGAAACAGCTTTCAAACTACTCATAATCATGTGGGAAGTTCACCTAAGGTGTTTCCATTAGGTTTGCAGTAAGTACTTTGGTGTGAAATTGAAATGTATACTACTTTTATGTCAAAGCATTCTATTCACTGTGAAATCAACTTTTTTGTCTTTATATGCACAGCTATGAAACAGCTTTCAGACATCTCAGAATCATGTGGGAAGTTAACCTAAGGTGTTTCCATTAGTTTGCAGTAAGTACTTTGGTGTAAAATTGAGATGTATACTACCTTAAAGTCAGAGCATAGTAGTACTGAGAAATTAACTTTTTTGTCTTGATGAACTGAGGTATGAAACAACTTTAAACCTAGTCATACTCATCTGGGAAGTTAACCAAATCTGTTTGCATTAGGTTTGCAGTCAGGACTTTTGAGTACAATTGAAATGTATACTACTTTTATGTCAAATCATTCTACTCACTGTGAAATCAACTTTTTTGTCTTTATGTGCACAGGTATGAAACAACTTTCAGACATCTCAGAATCATGTGGGAAGTTAACCTAAGTTGTTTCCATTAGGTTTGCAGTAAGTGCTTTGGTGTAAAATTGAAATGTATACTATTTGTATTGTCTAAGCATTGCATGCACTGAGATAACAACTTTTTTCTGTTGATGTGTACAGCCATGAAACAACTTTCAAACTACTCATAATCATGTGGAAAGTTAACCTAAAGTGTTTCCATTAGGTTTGCAGTAAGTGCTTTGGTGTAAAATTGAAATGTATACTACTATTATGTTAAAGCTTTCTATTCACTGGGAAATCAACTTTTCTGTCTTTATGTGCACAGCTATGAAACAACTTTCAGACATCTCAGAATCATGTGGGAAGTTAACCTAAGTTGTTTCCATTAGGTTTGCAGTAAGTGCTTTGGTGTAAAATTGAAATGTATACTATTTGTATTGTCTAAGCATTGCATGCACTGAGATAACAACTTTTTTGTCTTGATGTGCACAGGTATGAAACAACTTTCAGACATCTCAGAATCATATGGGAAGTTAATCTAAGTTGTTTCCATTAGGTTTGCAGTAAGTACTTTGGTGTAAAATTGAAATGTATACTATTTGTATTGTCTAAGCATTACATGCACTGAGATAACAACTTTTTTGTGTTGATGTGTACAGCCATGAATCAACTTTCAAACTACTCATAATCATGTGGGAAGTTAACCTAAGGTGTTTCCATTAGTTTGCAGTAAGTACTTTGGTGTAAAATTGAGATGTATACTACCTTAAAGTCAGAGCATAGTAGTACTGAGAAATTAACTTTTTTGTCTTGATGAACTGAGGCATGAAACAACTTTAAACCTAGTCATACTCATCTGGGAAGTTAACCAAATCTGTTTGCATTAGGTTTGCAGTCAGGACTTTTGAGTACAATTGAAATGTATACTACTTTTATGTCAAATCATTCTACTCACTGTGAAATCAACTTTTTTGTCTTTATGTGCACAGGTATGAAACAACTTTCAGACATCTCAGAATCATGTGGGAGGTTAACTTAAAGTGTTTCCATTAGGTTTGCAGTAAGTGCTTTGGAGTAAAGTTGAAATGTATACTATTTGTATTGTTTAAGCAGTGCATGCACTGAGATAACAACTTTTTTGTGTTGATGTATACAGCCATGAAACAACTTTCAAACTACTCATAATCATGTGGAAAGTTAACCTAAAGTGTTTCCATTAGGTTTGCAGTAATTGCTTTGGTGTAAAATTGAAATGTATACTACTTTTATGTCAAAGCATTCTATTCACTGTGAAATCAACTTTTTTGTCTTTATGTGCACAGCTATGAAACAACTTTCAGACATCTCAGAATCATGTGGGAAGTTAACCTATGGTGTTTCCATTAGGTTTGCAGTAAGTACTTTGGTGTAAAATTGAAATGCATACTATTTGTATTGTCGAAGCATTGCATGTACTGAGATAACAACTTTTTTGTGTTGATGCGTACAGCCATGAAACAACTTTCAAACTACTCATAATCATGTGGGAAGTTAACCTAAGGTGTTTCCATTAGTTTGCAGTAAGTACTTTGGTGTAAAATTGAGATGTATACTACCTTAAAGTCAGAGCATAGTAGTACTGAGAAATTAACTTTTTTGTCTTGATGAACTGAGGCATGAAACAACTTTAAACCTAGTCATACTCATCTGGGAAGTCAACCAAATCTGTTTGCATTAGGTTTGCAGTCAGGACTTTTGAGTACAATTGAAATGTATACTACTTTTATGTCAAAGCATTCTATTCACTGTGAAATCAACTTTTCTGTCTTTATGTGCACAGGTATGAAACAACTTTCAGACATCTCAGAATCATGTGGGAAGTTAAATTAAAGTGTTTCCATTAGGTTTGCAGTACGTTCTTTGGAGTGAAATTGAAATGTATACTATTTGTATTGTCTAAGCATTGCATGCACTGAGCTAACAACTTTTTTCTGTTGATGTGTACAGCCATGAAACAGCTTTCAAACTACTCATAATCATGTGGGAAGTTCACCTAAGGTGTTTCCATTAGGTTTGCAGTAAGTACTTTGGTGTGAAATTGAAATGTATACTACTTTTATGTCAAAGCATTCTATTCACTGTGAAATCAACTTTTTTGTCTTTATGTGCACAGCTATGAAACAGCTTTCAGACATCTCAGAATCATGTGGGAAGTTAACCTAAGGTGTTTCCATTAGTTTGCAGTAAGTACTTTGGTGTAAAATTGAGATGTATACTACCTTAAAGTCAGAGCATAGTAGTACTGAGAAATTAACTTTTTTGTCTTGATGAACTGAGGTATGAAACAACTTTAAACCTAGTCATACTCATCTGGGAAGTTAACCAAATCTGTTTGCATTAGGTTTGCAGTCAGGACTTTTGAGTACAATTGAAATGTATACTACTTTTATGTCAAATCATTCTACTCACTGTGAAATCAACTTTTTTGTCTTTATGTGCACAGGTATGAAACAACTTTCAGACATCTCAGAATCATGTGGGAAGTTAACCTAAGTTGTTTCCATTAGGTTTGCAGTAAGTGCTTTGGTGTAAAATTGAAATGTATACTATTTGTATTGTCTAAGCATTGCATGCACTGAGATAACAACTTTTTTCTGTTGATGTGTACAGCCATGAAACAACTTTCAAACTACTCATAATCATGTGGAAAGTTAACCTAAAGTGTTTCCATTAGGTTTGCAGTAAGTACTTTGGTGTAAAATTGAAATGTATACTATTTGTATTGTCTAAGCATTACATGCACTGAGATAACAACTTTTTTGTGTTGATGTGTACAGCCATGAATCAACTTTCAAACTACTCATAATCATGTGGGAAGTTAACCTAAGGTGTTTCCATTAGTTTGCAGTAAGTACTTTGGTGTAAAATTGAGATGTATACTACCTTAAAGTCAGAGCATAGTAGTACTGAGAAATTAACTTTTTTGTCTTGATGAACTGAGGCATGAAACAACTTTAAACCTAGTCATACTCATCTGGGAAGTTAACCAAATCTGTTTGCATTAGGTTTGCAGTCAGGACTTTTGAGTACAATTGAAATGTATACTACTTTTATGTCAAATCATTCTACTCACTGTGAAATCAACTTTTTTGTCTTTATGTGCACAGGTATGAAACAACTTTCAGACATCTCAGAATCATGTGGGAGGTTAACTTAAAGTGTTTCCATTAGGTTTGCAGTAAGTGCTTTGGAGTAAAATTGAAATGTATACTATTTGTATTGTTTAAGCAGTGCATGCACTGAGATAACAACTTTTTTGTGTTGATGTATACAGCCATGAAACAACTTTCAAACTACTCATAATCATGTGGAAAGTTAACCTAAAGTGTTTCCATTAGGTTTGCAGTAAGTGCTTTGGTGTAAAATTGAAATGTATACTACTTTTATGTCAAAGCATTCTATTCACTGTGAAATCAACTTTTTTGTCTTTATGTGCACAGCTATGAAACAACTTTCAGACATCTCAGAATCATGTGGGAAGTTAACCTATGGTGTTTCCATTAGGTTTGCAGTAAGTACTTTGGTGTAAAATTGAAATGCATACTATTTGTATTGTCGAAGCATTGCATGTACTGAGATAACAACTTTTTTGTGTTGATGCGTACAGCCATGAAACAACTTTCAAACTACTCATAATCATGTGGGAAGTTAACCTAAGGTGTTTCCATTAGTTTGCAGTAAGTACTTTGGTGTAAAATTGAGATGTATACTACTTTAAAGTCAGAGCATAGTAGTACTGAGAAATTAACTTTTTTGTCTTGATGAACTGAGGCATGAAACAACTTTAAACCTAGTCATACTCATCTGGGAAGTCAACCAAATCTGTTTGCATTAGGTTTGCAGTCAGGACTTTTGAGTACAATTGAAATGTATACTACTTTTATGTCAAAGCATTCTATTCACTGTGAAATCAACTTTTCTGTCTTTATGTGCACAGGTATGAAACAACTTTCAGACATCTCAGAATCATGTGGGAAGTTAAATTAAAGTGTTTCCATTAGGTTTGCAGTACGTTCTTTGGAGTGAAATTGAAATGTATACTATTTGTATTGTCTAAGCATTGCATGCACTGAGCTAACAACTTTTTTCTGTTGATGTGTACAGCCATGAAACAGCTTTCAAACTACTCATAATCATGTGGGAAGTTCACCTAAGGTGTTTCCATTAGGTTTGCAGTAAGTACTTTGGTGTGAAATTGAAATGTATACTACTTTTATGTCAAAGCATTCTATTCACTGTGAAATCAACTTTTTTGTCTTTATGTGCACAGCTATGAAACAGCTTTCAGACATCTCAGAATCATGTGGGAAGTTAACCTAAGGTGTTTCCATTAGTTTGCAGTAAGTACTTTGGTGTAAAATTGAGATGTATACTACCTTAAAGTCAGAGCATAGTAGTACTGAGAAATTAACTTTTTTGTCTTGATGAACTGAGGTATGAAACAACTTTAAACCTAGTCATACTCATCTGGGAAGTTAACCAAATCTGTTTGCATTAGGTTTGCAGTCAGGACTTTTGAGTACAATTGAAATGTATACTACTTTTATGTCAAATCATTCTACTCACTGTGAAATCAACTTTTTTGTCTTTATGTGCACAGGTATGAAACAACTTTCAGACATCTCAGAATCATGTGGGAAGTTAACCTAAGTTGTTTCCATTAGGTTTGCAGTAAGTGCTTTGGTGTAAAATTGAAATGTATACTATTTGTATTGTCTAAGCATTGCATGCACTGAGATAACAACTTTTTTGTCTTGATGTGCACAGGTATGAAACAACTTTCAGACATCTCAGAATCATGTGGGAGGTTAACTTAAAGTGTTTCCATTAGGTTTGCAGTAAGTGCTTTGGAGTAAAGTTGAAATGTATACTATTTGTATTGTTTAAGCAGTGCATGCACTGAGATAACAACTTTTTTGTGTTGATGTATACAGCCATGAAACAACTTTCAAACTACTCATAATCATGTGGAAAGTTAACCTAAAGTGTTTCCATTAGGTTTGCAGTAAGTGCTTTGGTGTAAAATTGAAATGTATACTACTTTTATGTCAAAGCATTCTATTCACTGTGAAATCAACTTTTTTGTCTTTATGTGCACAGCTATGAAACAACTTTCAGACATCTCAGAATCATGTGGGAAGTTAACCTATGGTGTTTCCATTAGGTTTGCAGTAAGTACTTTGGTGTAAAATTGAAATGCATACTATTTGTATTGTCGAAGCATTGCATGTACTGAGATAACAACTTTTTTGTGTTGATGCGTACAGCCATGAAACAACTTTCAAACTACTCATAATCATGTGGGAAGTTAACCTAAGGTGTTTCCATTAGTTTGCAGTAAGTACTTTGGTGTAAAATTGAGATGTATACTACCTTAAAGTCAGAGCATAGTAGTACTGAGAAATTAACTTTTTTGTCTTGATGAACTGAGGCATGAAACAACTTTAAACCTAGTCATACTCATCTGGGAAGTCAACCAAATCTGTTTGCATTAGGTTTGCAGTCAGGACTTTTGAGTACAATTGAAATGTATACTACTTTTATGTCAAAGCATTCTATTCACTGTGAAATCAACTTTTCTGTCTTTATGTGCACAGGTATGAAACAACTTTCAGACATCTCAGAATCATGTGGGAAGTTAAATTAAAGTGTTTCCATTAGGTTTGCAGTACGTTCTTTGGAGTGAAATTGAAATGTATACTATTTGTATTGTCTAAGCATTGCATGCACTGAGCTAACAACTTTTTTCTGTTGATGTGTACAGCCATGAAACAGCTTTCAAACTACTCATAATCATGTGGGAAGTTCACCTAAGGTGTTTCCATTAGGTTTGCAGTAAGTACTTTGGTGTGAAATTGAAATGTATACTACTTTTATGTCAAAGCATTCTATTCACTGTGAAATCAACTTTTTTGTCTTTATGTGCACAGCTATGAAACAGCTTTCAGACATCTCAGAATCATGTGGGAAGTTAACCTAAGGTGTTTCCATTAGTTTGCAGTAAGTACTTTGGTGTAAAATTGAGATGTATACTACCTTAAAGTCAGAGCATAGTAGTACTGAGAAATTAACTTTTTTGTCTTGATGAACTGAGGTATGAAACAACTTTAAACCTAGTCATACTCATCTGGGAAGTTAACCAAATCTGTTTGCATTAGGTTTGCAGTCAGGACTTTTGAGTACAATTGAAATGTATACTACTTTTATGTCAAATCATTCTACTCACTGTGAAATCAACTTTTTTGTCTTTATGTGCACAGGTATGAAACAACTTTCAGACATCTCAGAATCATGTGGGAAGTTAACCTAAGTTGTTTCCATTAGGTTTGCAGTAAGTGCTTTGGTGTAAAATTGAAATGTATACTATTTGTATTGTCTAAGCATTGCATGCACTGAGATAACAACTTTTTTCTGTTGATGTGTACAGCCATGAAACAACTTTCAAACTACTCATAATCATGTGGAAAGTTAACCTAAAGTGTTTCCATTAGGTTTGCAGTAAGTACTTTGGTGTAAAATTGAAATGTATACTATTTGTATTGTCTAAGCATTACATGCACTGAGATAACAACTTTTTTGTGTTGATGTGTACAGCCATGAATCAACTTTCAAACTACTCATAATCATGTGGGAAGTTAACCTAAGGTGTTTCCATTAGTTTGCAGTAAGTACTTTGGTGTAAAATTGAGATGTATACTACCTTAAAGTCAGAGCATAGTAGTACTGAGAAATTAACTTTTTTGTCTTGATGAACTGAGGCATGAAACAACTTTAAACCTAGTCATACTCATCTGGGAAGTTAACCAAATCTGTTTGCATTAGGTTTGCAGTCAGGACTTTTGAGTACAATTGAAATGTATACTACTTTTATGTCAAATCATTCTACTCACTGTGAAATCAACTTTTTTGTCTTTATGTGCACAGGTATGAAACAACTTTCAGACATCTCAGAATCATGTGGGAGGTTAACTTAAAGTGTTTCCATTAGGTTTGCAGTAAGTGCTTTGGAGTAAAATTGAAATGTATACTATTTGTATTGTTTAAGCAGTGCATGCACTGAGATAACAACTTTTTTGTGTTGATGTATACAGCCATGAAACAACTTTCAAACTACTCATAATCATGTGGAAAGTTAACCTAAAGTGTTTCCATTAGGTTTGCAGTAAGTGCTTTGGTGTAAAATTGAAATGTATACTACTTTTATGTCAAAGCATTCTATTCACTGTGAAATCAACTTTTTTGTCTTTATGTGCACAGCTATGAAACAACTTTCAGACATCTCAGAATCATGTGGGAAGTTAACCTATGGTGTTTCCATTAGGTTTGCAGTAAGTACTTTGGTGTAAAATTGAAATGCATACTATTTGTATTGTCGAAGCATTGCATGTACTGAGATAACAACTTTTTTGTGTTGATGCGTACAGCCATGAAACAACTTTCAAACTACTCATAATCATGTGGGAAGTTAACCTAAGGTGTTTCCATTAGTTTGCAGTAAGTACTTTGGTGTAAAATTGAGATGTATACTACTTTAAAGTCAGAGCATAGTAGTACTGAGAAATTAACTTTTTTGTCTTGATGAACTGAGGCATGAAACAACTTTAAACCTAGTCATACTCATCTGGGAAGTCAACCAAATCTGTTTGCATTAGGTTTGCAGTCAGGACTTTTGAGTACAATTGAAATGTATACTACTTTTATGTCAAAGCATTCTATTCACTGTGAAATCAACTTTTCTGTCTTTATGTGCACAGGTATGAAACAACTTTCAGACATCTCAGAATCATGTGGGAAGTTAAATTAAAGTGTTTCCATTAGGTTTGCAGTACGTTCTTTGGAGTGAAATTGAAATGTATACTATTTGTATTGTCTAAGCATTGCATGCACTGAGCTAACAACTTTTTTCTGTTGATGTGTACAGCCATGAAACAGCTTTCAAACTACTCATAATCATGTGGGAAGTTCACCTAAGGTGTTTCCATTAGGTTTGCAGTAAGTACTTTGGTGTGAAATTGAAATGTATACTACTTTTATGTCAAAGCATTCTATTCACTGTGAAATCAACTTTTTTGTCTTTATGTGCACAGCTATGAAACAGCTTTCAGACATCTCAGAATCATGTGGGAAGTTAACCTAAGGTGTTTCCATTAGTTTGCAGTAAGTACTTTGGTGTAAAATTGAGATGTATACTACCTTAAAGTCAGAGCATAGTAGTACTGAGAAATTAACTTTTTTGTCTTGATGAACTGAGGTATGAAACAACTTTAAACCTAGTCATACTCATCTGGGAAGTTAACCAAATCTGTTTGCATTAGGTTTGCAGTCAGCACTTTTGAGTACAATTGAAATGTATACTACTTTTATGTCAAATCAGTCTACTCACTGTGAAATCAACTTTTTTGTCTTTATGTGCACAGGTATGAAACAACTTTCAGACATCTCAGAATCATGTGGGAAGTTAACCTAAGTTGTTTCCATTAGGTTTGCAGTAAGTGCTTTGGTGTAAAATTGAAATGTATACTATTTGTATTGTCTAAGCATTGCATGCACTGAGATAACAACTTTTTTCTGTTGATGTGTACAGCCATGAAACAACTTTCAAACTACTCATAATCATGTGGAAAGTTAACCTAAAGTGTTTCCATTAGGTTTGCAGTAAGTGCTTTGGTGTAAAATTGAAATGTATACTACTATTATGTTAAAGCTTTCTATTCACTGGGAAATCAACTTTTCTGTCTTTATGTGCACAGCTATGAAACAACTTTCAGACATCTCAGAATCATGTGGGAAGTTAACCTAAGTTGTTTCCATTAGGTTTGCAGTAAGTGCTTTGGTGTAAAATTGAAATGTATACTATTTGTATTGTCTAAGCATTGCATGCACTGAGATAACAACTTTTTTGTGTTGATGTGTACAGCCATGAAACAACTTTCAAACTACTCATAATCATGTGGAAAGTTGACATAAGGTGTTTCCATTAGGTTTGCAGTAAGTGCTTTGGTGTAAAATTGAAATGTATACTATTTGTATTGTAAAAGCATTGCATGCACTGAGAAAACAACTTTTTTGTCTTGATGTGCACAGGTATGAAACAACTTTCAGACATCTCAGAATCATATGGGAAGTTAATCTAAGTTGTTTCCATTAGGTTTGCAGTAAGTACTTTGGTGTAAAATTGAAATGTATACTATTTGTATTGTCTAAGCATTACATGCACTGAGATAACAACTTTTTTTGTGTTGATGTGTACAGCCATGAATCAACTTTCAAACTACTCATAATCATGTGGGAAGTTAACCTAAGGTGTTTCCATTAGTTTGCAGTAAGCACTTTGGTGTAAAATTGAGATGTATACTACCTTAAAGTCAGAGCATAGTAGTACTGAGAAATTAACTTTTTTGTCTTGATGAACTGAGGCATGAAACAACTTTAAACCTAGTCATACTCATCTGGGAAGTTAACCAAATCTGTTTGCATTAGGTTTGCAGTCAGGACTTTTGAGTACAATTGAAATGTATACTACTTTTATGTCAAATCATTCTACTCACTGTGAAATCAACTTTTTTGTCTTTATGTGCACAGGTATGAAACAACTTTCAGACATCTCAGAATCATGTGGGAGGTTAACTTAAAGTGTTTCCATTAGGTTTGCAGTAAGTGCTTTGGAGTAAAATTGAACTGTATACTATTTGTATTGTTTAAGCAGTGCATGCACTGAGATAACAACTTTTTTGTGTTGATGTATACAGCCATGAAACAACTTTCAAACTACTCATAATCATGTGGGAAGTTCACCTAAGGTGTTTCCATTAGGTTTGCAGTAAGTACTTTGGTGTGAAATTGAAATGTATACCACTTTTATGTCAAAGCATTCTATTCACTGTGAAATCAACTTTTTTGTCTTTATGTGCACAGCTATGAAACAGCTTTCAGACATCTCAGAATCATGTGGGAAGTTAACCTAAGGTGTGTTCATTAGTTTGCAGTAAGTACTTTGGTGTAAAATTGAGATGTATACTACCTTAAAGTCAGAGCATAGTAGTACTGAGAAATTAACTTTTTTGTCTTGATGAACTGAGGCATGAAACAACTTTAAACCTAGTCATACTCATCTGGGAAGTTAACCAAGTCTGTTTGCATTAGGTTTGCAGTCAGGACTTTTGAGTACAATTGAAATGTATACTACTTTTATGTCAAAGCATTCTATTCACTGTGAAATCAACTTTTTTGTCTTTATGTGCACAGGTATGAAACAACCTTCAGACATCTCAGAATCATGTGGGAAGTTAACCTAAGTTGTTTCCATTAGGTTTGCAGTAAGTGCTTTGGTGTAAAATTGAAATGTATACTATTTGTATTCTCTAAGCATTGCATGCACTGAAATAACAACTTTTTTGTGTTGATGTGTACAGCCATGAAACAACTTTCAAACTACTCATAATTATGTGGAAAGTTGACCTAAGGTGTTTCCATTAGGTTCGCAGTAAGTGCTTTGGTGTAATATTGAAATGTATACTATTTGTATTGTAAAAGCATTGCATGCGCTGAGAAAACAACTTTTTTGTCTTGATGTGCACAGGTATGAAACAATTTTCAGACATCTCAGAATCATATGGGAAGTTAATCTAAGTTGTTTCCATTAGGTTTGCAGTAAGTACTTTGGTGTAAAATTGAAATGTATACTATTTGTATTGTCTAAGCATTACATGCACTGAGAAAACAACTTTTTTGTGTTGAGGTGTACAGCCATGAATCAACTTTCAAACTACTCATAATCATGTGGAAAGTTAACCGAAAGTGTTTCCATTAGGTTTGCAGTAAGTGCTTTGGTGTAAAATTGAAATGTATACTACTTTTATGTCAAAGCATTCTATTCACTGTGAAATCAACTTTTTTGTCTTTATGTGCACAGGTATGAAACAACTTTCAGACATCTCAGAATCATGTGGGAAGTTAACCTAAGTTGTTTCCATTAGGTTTGCAGTAAGTGCTTTGGTGTAAAATTGAAATGTATACTATTTGTATTGTCTAAGCATTGCATGCACTGAGATAACAACTTTTTTCTGTTGATGTGTACAGCCATGAAACAACTTTCAAACTACTCATAATCATGTGGAAAGTTAACCTAAAGTGTTTCCATTAGGTTTGCAGTAAGTGCTTTGGTGTAAAATTGAAATGTATACTACTTTTATGTTAAAGCATTCTATTCACTGGGAAATGAACTTTTTTGTCTTTATGTGCACAGCTATGAAACAACTTTCAGACATCTCAGAATCATGTGGGAAGTTAACCTAAGTTGTTTCCATTAGGTTTGCAGTAAGTGCTTTGGTGTAAAATTGAAATGTATACTATTTGTATTCTCTAAGCATTGCTTGCACTGAAATAACAACTTTTTTGTGTTGATGTGTACAGCCATGAAACAACTTTCAAACTACTCATAATCATGTGGAAAGTTGACCTAAGTTGTTTCCATTAGGTTTGCAGTAAGTACTTTGGTGTAAAATTGAAATGTATACTATTTGTATTGTCTAAGCATTACATGCACTGAGAAAACAACTTTTTTGTGTTGAGGTGTACAGCCATGAATCAACTTTCAAACTACTGATAATCATGTGGAAAGTTAACCTAAAGTGTTTCCATTAGGTTTGCAGTAAGTGCTTTGGTGTAAAATTGAAATGTATACTACTTTTATGTCAAAGCATTCTATTCACTGTGAAATCAACTTTTTTGTCTTTATGTGCACAGCTATGAAACAGCTTTCAGATCTCAGAATCATGTGGGAAGTTAACCTATGGTGTTTCCATTAGGTTTGCAGTAAGTGCTTTCGAGTAAAATTGAAATGTATACTATTTGTATTGTCTAAGCATTGCATGCACTGAGATAACAACTTTTTTGTGTTGATGAGTACAGCCATGAAACAACTTTCAAACTACTCATAATCATGTGGGAAGTTAACCTAAGGTGTTTCCATTAGTTTGCAGTAAGTACTTTGGTGTAAAATTGAGATGTATACTACCTTAAAGTCAGAGCATAGTAGTACTGAGAAATTAACTTTTTTGTCTTGATGAACTGAGGCATGAAACAACTTTAAACCTAGTCATACTCATCTGGGAAGTTAACCAAGTCTGTTTGCATTAGGTTTGCAGTCAGGACTTTTGAGTACAATTGAAATGTATACTACTTTTATGTCAAAGCATTCTATTCACTGTGAAATCAACTTTTTTGTCTTTATGTGCACAGGTATGAAACAACCTTCAGACATCTCAGAATCATGTGGGAAGTTAAATTAAAGTGTTTCCATTAGGTTTGCAGTAAGTGCTTTGGAGTAAAATTGAAATGTATACTATTTGTATTGTTTAAGCACTGCATGCACTGAGATAACAACTTTTTTGTGTTGATGTGTACAGCCATGAAACAACTTTCAAACTACTCATAATCATGTGGAAAGTTAACCTAAAGTTTTTCCATTAGGTTTGCAGTAAGTGCTTTGGTGTAAAATTGAATTGTATACTACTTTTATGTCAAAGCATTCTATTCACTGTGAAATCAACTTTTTTGTCTTTATGTGCACAGGTATGAAACAACTTTCAGACATCTCAGAATAATGTGGGAAGTTAAATTAAAGTGTTTCCATTAGGTTTGCAGTAAGTGCTTTGGAGTAAAATTGAAATGTATACTATTTGTATTGTCTAACCATTGCAGGCACTGAGATAACAACTTTTTTCTGTTGATGTGTACAGCCATGAAACAACTTTCAAACTACTCATAATCATGTGGAAAGTTAACCTAAAGTGTTTCCATTAGGTTTGCAGTAAGTGCTTTGGTGTAAAATTGAAATGTATACTACTTTTATGTTAAAGCATTCTATTCACTGGGAAATGAACTTTTTTGTCTTTATGTGCACAGCTATGAAACAACTTTCAGACATCTCAGAATCATGTGGGAAGTTAACCTAAGTTGTTTCCATTAGGTTTGCAGTAAGTGCATTGGTGTAAAATTGAAATGTATACTATTTGTATTCTCTAAGCATTGCATGCACTGAAATAACAACTTTTTTGTGTTGATGTGTACAGCCATGAAACAACTTTCAAACTACTCATAATCATGTGGAAAGTTGACCTAAGGTGTTTCCATTAGGTTCGCAGTAAGTGCTTTGGTGTAATATTGAAATGTATACTATTTGTATTGTAAAAGCATTGCATGCACTGAGAAAACAACTTTATGGCTTGATGTGCACAGGTATGAAACAATTTTCAGACATCTCAGAATCATATGGGAAGTTAATCTAAGTTGTTTCCATTAGGTTTGCAGTAAGTACTTTGGTGTAAAATTGAAATGTATACTATTTGTATTGTCTAAGCATTGCAGGCACTGAGCTAACAACTTTTTTCTGTTGATGTGTACAGCCATGAAACAGCTTTCAAACTACTCATAATCATGTGGGAAGTTCACCTAAGGTGTTTCCATTAGGTTTGCAGTAAGTACTTTGGTGTAAAATTGAAATGTATACTATTTGTATTGTAAAAGCATTGCATGCACTGAGAAAACAACTTTTTTGTCTTGATGTGCACAGGTATGAAACTACTTTCAGACATCTCAGAATCATGTGGGAAGTTAACCTAAGTTGTTTCCATTAGGTTTGCAGTAAGTGCTTTGGTGTAAAATTGAAATGTATACTATTTGTATTGTCTAAGCATTGGATGCACTGAGAAAACAACTTTTTTGTCTTGATGTGCACAGGTATGAAACTACTTTCAGACATCTCAGAATCATGTGGGAAGTTAACCTAAGTTGTTTCCATTAGGTTTGCAGTAAGTGCTTTGGTGTAAAATTGAAATGTATACTACTTTTATGTCAAAGCATTCTATTCACTGTGAAATCAACTTTTTTGTCTTTATGTGCACAGGTATGAAACAACTTTCAGACATCTCAGAATCATGTGGGAAGTTAACCTAAGTTGTTTCCATTAGGTTTGCAGTAAGTGCTTTGGTGTAAAATTGAAATGTATACTATTTGTATTGTCTAAGCATTGCATGCACTGAGATAACAACTTTTTTCTGTTGATGTGTACAGCCATGAAACAACTTTCAAACTACTCATAATCATGTGGAAAGTTAACCTAAAGTGTTTCCATTAGGTTTGCAGTAAGTGCTTTGGTGTAAAATTGAAATGTATACTACTTTTATGTTAAAGCATTCTATTCACTGGGAAATGAACTTTTTTGTCTTTATGTGCACAGCTATGAAACAACTTTCAGACATCTCAGAATCATGTGGGAAGTTAACCTAAGTTGTTTCCATTAGGTTTGCAGTAAGTGCTTTGGTGTAAAATTGAAATGTATACTATTTGTATTCTCTAAGCATTGCTTGCACTGAAATAACAACTTTTTTGTGTTGATGTGTACAGCCATGAAACAACTTTCAAACTACTCATAATCATGTGGAAAGTTGACCTAAGTTGTTTCCATTAGGTTTGCAGTAAGTACTTTGGTGTAAAATTGAAATGTATACTATTTGTATTGTCTAAGCATTACATGCACTGAGAAAACAACTTTTTTGTGTTGAGGTGTACAGCCATGAATCAACTTTCAAACTACTGATAATCATGTGGAAAGTTAACCTAAAGTGTTTCCATTAGGTTTGCAGTAAGTGCTTTGGTGTAAAATTGAAATGTATACTACTTTTATGTCAAAGCATTCTATTCACTGTGAAATCAACTTTTTTGTCTTTATGTGCACAGCTATGAAACAGCTTTCAGATCTCAGAATCATGTGGGAAGTTAACCTATGGTGTTTCCATTAGGTTTGCAGTAAGTGCTTTCGAGTAAAATTGAAATGTATACTATTTGTATTGTCTAAGCATTGCATGCACTGAGATAACAACTTTTTTGTGTTGATGAGTACAGCCATGAAACAACTTTCAAACTACTCATAATCATGTGGGAAGTTAACCTAAGGTGTTTCCATTAGTTTGCAGTAAGTACTTTGGTGTAAAATTGAGATGTATACTACCTTAAAGTCAGAGCATAGTAGTACTGAGAAATTAACTTTTTTGTCTTGATGAACTGAGGCATGAAACAACTTTAAACCTAGTCATACTCATCTGGGAAGTTAACCAAGTCTGTTTGCATTAGGTTTGCAGTCAGGACTTTTGAGTACAATTGAAATGTATACTACTTTTATGTCAAAGCATTCTATTCACTGTGAAATCAACTTTTTTGTCTTTATGTGCACAGGTATGAAACAACCTTCAGACATCTCAGAATCATGTGGGAAGTTAAATTAAAGTGTTTCCATTAGGTTTGCAGTAAGTGCTTTGGAGTAAAATTGAAATGTATACTATTTGTATTGTTTAAGCACTGCATGCACTGAGATAACAACTTTTTTGTGTTGATGTGTACAGCCATGAAACAACTTTCAAACTACTCATAATCATGTGGAAAGTTAACCTAAAGTTTTTCCATTAGGTTTGCAGTAAGTGCTTTGGTGTAAAATTGAATTGTATACTACTTTTATGTCAAAGCATTCTATTCACTGTGAAATCAACTTTTTTGTCTTTATGTGCACAGGTATGAAACAACTTTCAGACATCTCAGAATAATGTGGGAAGTTAAATTAAAGTGTTTCCATTAGGTTTGCAGTAAGTGCTTTGGAGTAAAATTGAAATGTATACTATTTGTATTGTCTAACCATTGCAGGCACTGAGATAACAACTTTTTTCTGTTGATGTGTACAGCCATGAAACAACTTTCAAACTACTCATAATCATGTGGAAAGTTAACCTAAAGTGTTTCCATTAGGTTTGCAGTAAGTGCTTTGGTGTAAAATTGAAATGTATACTACTTTTATGTTAAAGCATTCTATTCACTGGGAAATGAACTTTTTTGTCTTTATGTGCACAGCTATGAAACAACTTTCAGACATCTCAGAATCATGTGGGAAGTTAACCTAAGTTGTTTCCATTAGGTTTGCAGTAAGTGCATTGGTGTAAAATTGAAATGTATACTATTTGTATTCTCTAAGCATTGCATGCACTGAAATAACAACTTTTTTGTGTTGATGTGTACAGCCATGAAACAACTTTCAAACTACTCATAATCATGTGGAAAGTTGACCTAAGGTGTTTCCATTAGGTTCGCAGTAAGTGCTTTGGTGTAATATTGAAATGTATACTATTTGTATTGTAAAAGCATTGCATGCACTGAGAAAACAACTTTATGGCTTGATGTGCACAGGTATGAAACAATTTTCAGACATCTCAGAATCATATGGGAAGTTAATCTAAGTTGTTTCCATTAGGTTTGCAGTAAGTACTTTGGTGTAAAATTGAAATGTATACTATTTGTATTGTCTAAGCATTGCAGGCACTGAGCTAACAACTTTTTTCTGTTGATGTGTACAGCCATGAAACAGCTTTCAAACTACTCATAATCATGTGGGAAGTTCACCTAAGGTGTTTCCATTAGGTTTGCAGTAAGTACTTTGGTGTAAAATTGAAATGTATACTATTTGTATTGTAAAAGCATTGCATGCACTGAGAAAACAACTTTTTTGTCTTGATGTGCACAGGTATGAAACTACTTTCAGACATCTCAGAATCATGTGGGAAGTTAACCTAAGTTGTTTCCATTAGGTTTGCAGTAAGTGCTTTGGTGTAAAATTGAAATGTATACTATTTGTATTGTCTAAGCATTGGATGCACTGAGAAAACAACTTTTTTGTCTTGATGTGCACAGGTATGAAACTACTTTCAGACATCTCAGAATCATGTGGGAAGTTAACCTAAGTTGTTTCCATTAGGTTTGCAGTAAGTGCTTTGGTGTAAAATTGAAATGTATACTATTTGTATTGTCTAAGCATTGCATGCACTGAGATAACAAGTTTTTTCTGTTGATGTGTACAGCCATGAAACAACTTTCAAACTACTCATAATCATGTGGAAAGTTGACCTAAGGTGTTTCCATTAGGTTCGCAGTAAGTGCTTTGGTGTAATATTGAAATGTATACTATTTGTATTGTAAAAGCATTACATGCACTGAGAAAACAACTTTTTTGTCTTGATGTGCACAGGTATGAAACAATTTTCAGACATCTCAGAATCATATGGGAAGGTAATCTAAGTTGTTTCCATTAGGTTTGCAGTAAGTACTTTGGTGTATAATTGAAATGTATACTATTTGTATTGTCTAAGCATTACATGCACTGAGAAAACAACTTTTTTGTGCTGAGGTGTACAGCCATGAATCAACTTTCAAACTACTCATAAGGTGTTTCCATTAGTTTGCAGTAAGTACTTTGGTGTAAAATTGAGATGTATGCTACCTTAAAGTCAGAGCATAGTAGTACTGAGAAATTAACTTTTTTGTCTTGATGAACTGAGGCATGAAACAACTTTAAACCTAGTCATACTCATCTGGGAAGTTAACCAAATCTGTTTGCATTAGGTTTGCAGTCAGGACTTTTGAGTACAATTGAAATGTATACTACTTTTATGTCAAATCATTCTACTCACTGTGAAATCAACTTTTTTGTCTTTATGTGCACAGGTATGAAACAACTTTCAGACATCTCAGAATCATGTGGGAAGTTAACTTAAAGTGTTTCCATTAGGTTTGCAGTAAGTGCTTTGGAGTAAAATTGAAATGTATACTATTTGTATTGTTTAAGCAGTGCATGCACTGAGATAACAACTTTTTTGTGTTGATGTGTACAGCCATGAAACAACTTTCAAACTACTCATAATCATGTGGAAAGTTAACCTAAAGTGTTTCCATTAGGTTTGCAGTAAGTGCTTTGGTGTAAAATTGAATTGTATACTACTTTTATGTCAAAGCATTCTATTCACTGTGAAATCAACTTTTTTGTCTTTATGTGCACAGCTATGAAACAGCTTTCAGATCTCAGAATCATGTGGGAAGTTAACCTATGGTGTTTCCATTAGGTTTGCAGTAAGTGCTTTCGAGTAAAATTGAAATGTATACTATTTGTATTGTCTAAGCATTGCATGCACTGAGATAACAACTTTTTTGTGTTGATGAGTACAGCCATGAAACAACTTTCAAACTACTCATAATCATGTGGGAAGTTAACCTAAGGTGTTTCCATTAGTTTGCAGTAAGTACTTTGGTGTAAAATTGAGATGTATACTACCTTAAAGTCAGAGCATAGTAGTACTGAGAAATTAACTTTTTTGTCTTGATGAACTGAGGCATGAAACAACTTTAAACCTAGTCATACTCATCTGGGAAGTTAACCAAGTCTGTTTGCATTAGGTTTGCAGTCAGGACTTTTGAGTACAATTGAAATGTATACTACTTTTATGTCAAAGCATTCTATTCACTGTGAAATCAACTTTTTTGTCTTTATGTGCACAGGTATGAAACAACCTTCAGACATCTCAGAATCATGTGGGAAGTTAAATTAAAGTGTTTCCATTAGGTTTGCAGTAAGTGCTTTGGAGTAAAATTGAAATGTATACTATTTGTATTGTTTAAGCACTGCATGCACTGAGATAACAACTTTTTTGTGTTGATGTGTACAGCCATGAAACAACTTTCAAACTACTCATAATCATGTGGAAAGTTAACCTAAAGTTTTTCCATTAGGTTTGCAGTAAGTGCTTTGGTGTAAAATTGAATTGTATACTACTTTTATGTCAAAGCATTCTATTCACTGTGAAATCAACTTTTTTGTCTTTATGTGCACAGGTATGAAACAACTTTCAGACATCTCAGAATAATGTGGGAAGTTAAATTAAAGTGTTTCCATTAGGTTTGCAGTAAGTGCTTTGGAGTAAAATTGAAATGTATACTATTTGTATTGTCTAACCATTGCAGGCACTGAGATAACAACTTTTTTCTGTTGATGTGTACAGCCATGAAACAACTTTCAAACTACTCATAATCATGTGGAAAGTTAACCTAAAGTGTTTCCATTAGGTTTGCAGTAAGTGCTTTGGTGTAAAATTGAAATGTATACTACTTTTATGTTAAAGCATTCTATTCACTGGGAAATGAACTTTTTTGTCTTTATGTGCACAGCTATGAAACAACTTTCAGACATCTCAGAATCATGTGGGAAGTTAACCTAAGTTGTTTCCATTAGGTTTGCAGTAAGTGCATTGGTGTAAAATTGAAATGTATACTATTTGTATTCTCTAAGCATTGCATGCACTGAAATAACAACTTTTTTGTGTTGATGTGTACAGCCATGAAACAACTTTCAAACTACTCATAATCATGTGGAAAGTTGACCTAAGGTGTTTCCATTAGGTTCGCAGTAAGTGCTTTGGTGTAATATTGAAATGTATACTATTTGTATTGTAAAAGCATTGCATGCACTGAGAAAACAACTTTATGGCTTGATGTGCACAGGTATGAAACAATTTTCAGACATCTCAGAATCATATGGGAAGTTAATCTAAGTTGTTTCCATTAGGTTTGCAGTAAGTTCTTTGGTGTAAAATTGAAATGTATACTATTTGTATTGTCTAAGCATTGCAGGCACTGAGCTAACAACTTTTTTCTGTTGATGTGTACAGCCATGAAACAGCTTTCAAACTACTCATAATCATGTGGGAAGTTCACCTAAGGTGTTTCCATTAGGTTTGCAGTAAGTACTTTGGTGTAAAATTGAAATGTATACTATTTGTATTGTAAAAGCATTGCATGCACTGAGAAAACAACTTTTTTGTCTTGATGTGCACAGGTATGAAACTACTTTCAGACATCTCAGAATCATGTGGGAAGTTAACCTAAGTTGTTTCCATTAGGTTTGCAGTAAGTGCTTTGGTGTAAAATTGAAATGTATACTATTTGTATTGTCTAAGCATTGCATGCACTGAGAAAACAACTTTTTTGTCTTGATGTGCACAGGTATGAAACTACTTTCAGACATCTCAGAATCATGTGGGAAGTTAACCTAAGTTGTTTCCATTAGGTTTGCAGTAAGTGCTTTGGTGTAAAATTGAAATGTATACTATTTGTATTGTCTAAGCATTGCATGCACTGAGATAACAAGTTTTTTCTGTTGATGTGTACAGCCATGAAACAACTTTCAAACTACTCATAATCATGTGGAAAGTTGACCTAAGGTGTTTCCATTAGGTTCGCAGTAAGTGCTTTGGTGTAATATTGAAATGTATACTATTTGTATTGTAAAAGCATTACATGCACTGAGAAAACAACTTTTTTGTCTTGATGTGCACAGGTATGAAACAATTTTCAGACATCTCAGAATCATATGGGAAGGTAATCTAAGTTGTTTCCATTAGGTTTGCAGTAAGTACTTTGGTGTATAATTGAAATGTATACTATTTGTATTGTCTAAGCATTACATGCACTGAGAAAACAACTTTTTTGTGTTGAGGTGTACAGCCATGAATCAACTTTCAAACTACTCATAATCATGTGGGAAGTTAACCTAAGGTGTTTCCATTAGTTTGCAGTAAGTACTTTGGTGTAAAATTGAGATGTATGCTACCTTAAAGTCAGAGCATAGTAGTACTGAGAAATTAACTTTTTTGTCTTGATGAACTGAGGCATGAAACAACTTTAAACCTAGTCATACTCATCTGGGAAGTTAACCAAATCTGTTTGCATTAGGTTTGCAGTCAGGACTTTTGAGTACAATTGAAATGTATACTACTTTTATGTCAAATCATTCTACTCACTGTGAAATCAACTTTTTTGTCTTTATGTGCACAGGTATGAAACAACTTTCAGACATCTCAGAATCATGTGGGAAGTTAACTTAAAGTGTTTCCATTAGGTTTGCAGTAAGTGCTTTGGAGTAAAATTGAAATGTATACTATTTGTATTGTTTAAGCAGTGCATGCACTGAGATAACAACTTTTTTGTGTTGATGTGTACAGCCATGAAACAAC
Organism: Mobula birostris; assembly: GCF_030028105.1. Classification (NCBI taxonomy): domain Eukaryota; kingdom Metazoa; phylum Chordata; class Chondrichthyes; order Myliobatiformes; family Myliobatidae; genus Mobula; species Mobula birostris. The sequence goes on from NW_027278437.1 coordinate 178,258, forward strand.
TTTCAAACTACTCATAATCATGTGGAAAGTTAACCTAAAGTGTTTCCATTAGGTTTGCAGTAAGTGCTTTGGTGTAAAATTGAATTGTATACTACTTTTATGTCAAAGCATTCTATTCACTGTGAAATCAACTTTTTTGTCTTTATGTGCACAGGTATGAAACAGCTTTCAGACATCTCAGAATCATGTGGGAAGTTAACCTATGGTATTTCCATTAGGTTTGCAGTAAGTGCTTTCGAGTAAAATTGAAATGTATACTATTTGTATTGTCTAAGCATTGCATGCACTGAGATAACAACTTTTTTGTGTTGATGAGTACAGCCATGAAACAACTTTCAAACTACTCATAATCATGTGGGAAGTTAACCTAAGGTGTTTCCATTAGTTTGCAGTAAGTACTTTGGTGTAAAATTGAGATGTATACTACCTTAAAGTCAGAGCATAGTAGTACTGAGAAATTAACTTTTTTGTCTTGATGAACTGAGGCATGAAACAACTTTAAACCTAGTCATACTCATCTGGGAAGTTAACCAAGTCTGTTTGCATTAGGTTTGCAGTCAGGACTTTTGAGTACAATTGAAATGTATACTACTTTTATGTCAAAGCATTCTATTCACTGTGAAATCAACTTTTTTGTCTTTATGTGCACAGGTATGAAACAACCTTCAGACATCTCAGAATCATGTGGGAAGTTAAATTAAAGTGTTTCCATTAGGTTTGCAGTAAGTGCTTTGGAGTAAAATTGAAATGTATACTATTTGTATTGTTTAAGCACTGCATGCACTGAGATAACAACTTTTTTGTGTTGATGTGTACAGCCATGAAACAACTTTCAAACTACTCATAATCATGTGGAAAGTTAACCTAAAGTTTTTCCATTAGGTTTGCAGTAAGTGCTTTGGTGTAAAATTGAATTGTATACTACTTTTATGTCAAAGCATTCTATTCACTGTGAAATCAACTTTTTTGTCTTTATGTGCACAGGTATGAAACAACTTTCAGACATCTCAGAATAATGTGGGAAGTTAAATTAAAGTGTTTCCATTAGGTTTGCAGTAAGTGCTTTGGAGTAAAATTGAAATGTATACTATTTGTATTGTCTAACCATTGCAGGCACTGAGATAACAACTTTTTTCTGTTGATGTGTACAGCCATGAAACAACTTTCAAACTACTCATAATCATGTGGAAAGTTAACCTAAAGTGTTTCCATTAGGTTTGCAGTAAGTGCTTTGGTGTAAAATTGAAATGTATACTACTTTTATGTTAAAGCATTCTATTCACTGGGAAATGAACTTTTTTGTCTTTATGTGCACAGCTATGAAACAACTTTCAGACATCTCAGAATCATGTGGGAAGTTAACCTAAGTTGTTTCCATTAGGTTTGCAGTAAGTGCATTGGTGTAAAATTGAAATGTATACTATTTGTATTCTCTAAGCATTGCATGCACTGAAATAACAACTTTTTTGTGTTGATGTGTACAGCCATGAAACAACTTTCAAACTACTCATAATCATGTGGAAAGTTGACCTAAGGTGTTTCCATTAGGTTCGCAGTAAGTGCTTTGGTGTAATATTGAAATGTATACTATTTGTATTGTAAAAGCATTGCATGCACTGAGAAAACAACTTTATGGCTTGATGTGCACAGGTATGAAACAATTTTCAGACATCTCAGAATCATATGGGAAGTTAATCTAAGTTGTTTCCATTAGGTTTGCAGTAAGTACTTTGGTGTAAAATTGAAATGTATACTATTTGTATTGTCTAAGCATTGCAGGCACTGAGCTAACAACTTTTTTCTGTTGATGTGTACAGCCATGAAACAGCTTTCAAACTACTCATAATCATGTGGGAAGTTCACCTAAGGTGTTTCCATTAGGTTTGCAGTAAGTACTTTGGTGTAAAATTGAAATGTATACTATTTGTATTGTAAAAGCATTGCATGCACTGAGAAAACAACTTTTTTGTCTTGATGTGCACAGGTATGAAACTACTTTCAGACATCTCAGAATCATGTGGGAAGTTAACCTAAGTTGTTTCCATTAGGTTTGCAGTAAGTGCTTTGGTGTAAAATTGAAATGTATACTATTTGTATTGTCTAAGCATTGCATGCACTGAGAAAACAACTTTTTTGTCTTGATGTGCACAGGTATGAAACTACTTTCAGACATCTCAGAATCATGTGGGAAGTTAACCTAAGTTGTTTCCATTAGGTTTGCAGTAAGTGCTTTGGTGTAAAATTGAAATGTATACTATTTGTATTGTCTAAGCATTGCATGCACTGAGATAACAAGTTTTTTCTGTTGATGTGTACAGCCATGAAACAACTTTCAAACTACTCATAATCATGTGGAAAGTTGACCTAAGGTGTTTCCATTAGGTTCGCAGTAAGTGCTTTGGTGTAATATTGAAATGTATACTATTTGTATTGTAAAAGCATTACATGCACTGAGAAAACAACTTTTTTGTCTTGATGTGCACAGGTATGAAACAATTTTCAGACATCTCAGAATCATATGGGAAGGTAATCTAAGTTGTTTCCATTAGGTTTGCAGTAAGTACTTTGGTGTATAATTGAAATGTATACTATTTGTATTGTCTAAGCATTACATGCACTGAGAAAACAACTTTTTTGTGTTGAGGTGTACAGCCATGAATCAACTTTCAAACTACTCATAATCATGTGGGAAGTTAACCTAAGGTGTTTCCATTAGTTTGCAGTAAGTACTTTGGTGTAAAATTGAGATGTATGCTACCTTAAAGTCAGAGCATAGTAGTACTGAGAAATTAACTTTTTTGTCTTGATGAACTGAGGCATGAAACAACTTTAAACCTAGTCATACTCATCTGGGAAGTTAACCAAATCTGTTTGCATTAGGTTTGCAGTCAGGACTTTTGAGTACAATTGAAATGTATACTACTTTTATGTCAAATCATTCTACTCACTGTGAAATCAACTTTTTTGTCTTTATGTGCACAGGTATGAAACAACTTTCAGACATCTCAGAATCATGTGGGAAGTTAACTTAAAGTGTTTCCATTAGGTTTGCAGTAAGTGCTTTGGAGTAAAATTGAAATGTATACTATTTGTATTGTTTAAGCAGTGCATGCACTGAGATAACAACTTTTTTGTGTTGATGTGTACAGCCATGAAACAACTTTCAAACTACTCATAATCATGTGGAAAGTTAACCTAAAGTGTTTCCATTAGGTTTGCAGTAAGTGCTTTGGTGTAAAATTGAATTGTATACTACTTTTATGTCAAAGCATTCTATTCACTGTGAAATCAACTTTTTTGTCTTTATGTGCACAGGTATGAAACAGCTTTCAGACATCTCAGAATCATGTGGGAAGTTAAATTAAAGAGTTTCCATTAGGTTTGCAGTAAGTACTTTGGAGTAAAATTGAAATGTATACTATTTGTATTGTCTAAGCATTGCAGGCACTGAGCTAACAACTTTTTTCTGTTGATGTGTACAGCCATGAAACAGCTTTCAAACTACTCATAATCATGTGGGAAGTTCACCTAAGGTGTTTCCATTAGGTTTGCAGTAAGTACTTTGGTGTAAAATTGAAATGTATACTATTTGTATTGTAAAAGCATTGCTTGCACTGAGAAAACAACTTTTTTGTCTTGATGTGCACAGGTATGAAACTACTTTCAGACATCTCAGAATCATGTGGGAAGTTAACCTAAGTTGTTTCCATTAGGTTTGCAGTAAGTGCTTTGGTGTAAAATTGAAATGTATACTATTTGTATTGTCTAAGCATTGCATGCACTGAGATAACAACTTTTTTCTGTTGATGTGTACAGCCATGAAACAACTTTCAAACTACTCATAATCATGTGGAAAGTTAACCTAAAGTGTTTCCGTTAGGTTTGCAGTAAGTGCTTTGGTGTAAAATTGAAATGTATACTACTTTTATCTTAAAGCTTTCTATTCACTGGGAAATGAACTTTTTTGTCTTCATGTGCACAGCTATGAAACAACTTTCAGACATCTCAGAATCATGTGGGAAGTTAACCTAAGTTGTTTCCATTAGGTTTGCAGTAAGTGCTTTGGTGTAAAATTGAAATGTATACTATTTGTATTGTCTAAGCATTGCATGCACTGAGATAACAACTTTTTTGTGTTGATGTGTACAGCCATGAAACAACTTTCAAACTACTCATAATCATGTGGAAAGTTAACCTAAAGTGTTTCCATTAGGTTTGCAGTAAGTGCTTTGGTGTAAAATTGAATTGTATACTACTTTTATGTCAAAGCATTCTATTCACTGTGAAATCAACTTTTTTGTCTTTATGTGCACAGGTATGAAACAACTTTCAGACATCTCAGAATCATGTGGGAAGTTAAATTAAAGTGTTTCCATTAGGTTTGCAGTAAGTGCTTTGGAGTAAATTTGAAATGTATACTATTTGTATTGTAAAAGCATTGCATGTACTGAGAAAACAACTTTTTTGTCTTGATGTGCACAGGTATGAAACTACTTTCAGACATCTCAGAATCATGTGGGAAGTTAACCTAAGTTGTTTCCATTAGGTTTGCAGTAAGTGCTTTGGTGTAAAATTGAAATGTATACTATTTGTATTGTCTAAGCATTGCATGCACTGAGATAACAAGTTTTTTCTGTTGATGTGTACAGCCATGAAACAACTTTCAAACTACTCATAATCATGTGGAAAGTTAACCTAAAGTGTTTCCATTAGGTTTGCAGTAAGTGCTTTGGTGTAAAATTGAAATGTATACTACTTTTATGTTAAAGCATTCTATTCACTGGGAAATGAACTTTTTTGTCTTTATGTGCACAGCTATGAAACAACTTTCAGACATCTCAGAATCATGTGGGAAGTTAACCTAAGTTGTTTCCATTAGGTTTGCAGTAAGTGCTTTGGTGTAAAATTGAAATGTATACTATTTGTATTCTCTAAGCATTGCATGCACTGAGATAACAACTTTTTTGTGTTGATGTGTACAGCCATGAAACAACTTTCAAACTACTCATAATCATGTGGAAAGTTGACCTAAGGTGTTTCCATTAGGTTCGCAGTAAGTGCTTTGGTGTAATATTGAAATGTATACTATTTGTACTGTAAAAGCATTGCATGCACTGAGAAAACAACTTTTTTGTCTTGATGTGCACAGGTATGAAACAATTTTCAGACATCTCAGAATCATATGGGAAGTTAATCTAAGTTGTTTCCATTAGGTTTGCAGTAAGTACTTTGGTGTATAATTGAAATGTATACTATTTGTATTGTCTAAGCATTACATGCACTGAGAAAACAACTTTTTTGTGTTGAGGTGTACAACCATGAATCAACTTTCAAACTACTCATAATCATGTGGAAAGTTAACCTAAAGTGTTTCCATTAGGTTTGCAGTAAGTGCTTTGGTGTAAAATTGAAATGTATACTACTTTTATGTCAAATCATTCTATTCACTGTGAAATCAACTTTTTTGTCTTTATGTGCACAGGTATGAAACAACTTTCAGACATCTCAGAATCATGTGGGAAGTTAAATTAAAGTGTTTCCATTAGGTTTGCCGTAAGTGCTTTGGAGTAAAATTGAAATGTATACTATTTGTATTGTCTAAGCTTTGCAGGCACTGAGCTAACAACTTTTTTCTGTTGATGTGTACAGCTATGAAACAGCTTTCAAACTACTCATAATCATGTGGGAAGTTCACCTAAGGTGTTTCCATTAGGTTTGCAGTAAGTACTTTGGTGTAAAATTGAAATGTATACTATTTGTATTGTAAAAGCATTGCATGCACTGAGAAAACAACTTTTTTGTCTTGATGTGCACAGGTATGAAACTACTTTCAGACATCTCAGTATCATGTGGGAAGTTAACCTAAGTTGTTTCCATTAGGTTTGCAGTAAGTGCTTTGGTGTAAAATTGAAATGTATACTATTTGTATTGTCTAAGCATTGCATGCACTGAGATAACAACTTTTTTCTGTTGATGTGTACAGCCATGAATCAACTTTCAAACTACTCATAATCATGTGGGAAGTTCACCTAAGGTGTTTCCATTAGGTTTGCAGTAAGTGCTTTGGTGTAAAATTGAAATGTATACTATTTGTATTGTCTAAGCATTGCATGCACTGAGATAACAACTTTTTTGTCTTGATGTGCACAGGTATGAAACAACTTTCAGACATCTCAGAATCATATGGGAAGTTAATCTAAGTTGTTTCCATTAGGTTTGCAGTAAGTACTTTGGTGTAAAATTGAAATGTATACTATTTGTATTGTCTAAGCATTACATGCACTGAGATAACAACTTTTTTGTGTTGATGTGTACAGCCATGAATCAACTTTCAAACTACTCATAATCATGTGGGAAGTTAACCTAAGGTGTTTCCATTAGTTTGCAGTAAGTACTTTGGTGTAAAATTGAGATGTATACTACCTTAAAGTCAGAGCATAGTAGTACTGAGAAATTAACTTTTTTGTCTTGATGAACTGAGGCATGAAACAACTTTAAACCTAGTCATACTCATCTGGGAAGTTAACCAAATCTGTTTGCATTAGGTTTGCAGTCAGGACTTTTGAGTACAATTGAAATGTATACTACTTTTATGTCAAATCATTCTACTCACTGTGAAATCAACTTTTTTGTCTTTATGTGCACAGGTATGAAACAACTTTCAGACATCTCAGAATCATGTGGGAGGTTAACTTAAAGTGTTTCCATTAGGTTTGCAGTAAGTGCTTTGGAGTAAAGTTGAAATGTATACTATTTGTATTGTTTAAGCAGTGCATGCACTGAGATAACAACTTTTTTGTGTTGATGTATACAGCCATGAAACAACTTTCAAACTACTCATAATCATGTGGAAAGTTAACCTAAAGTGTTTCCATTAGGTTTGCAGTAAGTGCTTTGGTGTAAAATTGAAATGTATACTACTTTTATGTCAAAGCATTCTATTCACTGTGAAATCAACTTTTTTGTCTTTATGTGCACAGCTATGAAACAACTTTCAGACATCTCAGAATCATGTGGGAAGTTAACCTATGGTGTTTCCATTAGGTTTGCAGTAAGTACTTTGGTGTAAAATTGAAATGCATACTATTTGTATTGTCGAAGCATTGCATGTACTGAGATAACAACTTTTTTGTGTTGACGCGTACAGCCATGAAACAACTTTCAAACTACTCATAATCATGTGGGAAGTTAACCTAAGGTGTTTCCATTAGTTTGCAGTAAGTACTTTGGTGTAAAATTGAGATGTATACTACCTTAAAGTCAGAGCATAGTAGTACTGAGAAATTAACTTTTTTGTCTTGATGAACTGAGGCATGAAACAACTTTAAACCTAGTCATACTCATCTGGGAAGTCAACCAAATCTGTTTGCATTAGGTTTGCAGTCAGGACTTTTGAGTACAATTGAAATGTATACTACTTTTATGTCAAAGCATTCTATTCACTGTGAAATCAACTTTTCTGTCTTTATGTGCACAGGTATGAAACAACTTTCAGACATCTCAGAATCATGTGGGAAGTTAAATTAAAGTGTTTCCATTAGGTTTGCAGTACGTTCTTTGGAGTGAAATTGAAATGTATACTATTTGTATTGTCTAAGCATTGCATGCACTGAGCTAACAACTTTTTTCTGTTGATGTGTACAGCCATGAAAGAGCTTTCAAACTACTCATAATCATGTGGGAAGTTCACCTAAGGTGTTTCCATTAGGTTTGCAGTAAGTACTTTGGTGTGAAATTGAAATGTATACTACTTTTATGTCAAAGCATTCTATTCACTGTGAAATCAACTTTTTTGTCTTTATGTGCACAGCTATGAAACAGCTTTCAGACATCTCAGAATCATGTGGGAAGTTAACCTAAGGTGTTTCCATTAGTTTGCAGTAAGTACTTTGGTGTAAAATTGAGATGTATACTACCTTAAAGTCAGAGCATAGTAGAACTGAGAAATTAACTTTTTTGTCTTGATGAACTGAGGTATGAAACAACTTTAAACCTAGTCATACTCATCTGGGAAGTTAACCAAATCTGTTTGCATTAGGTTTGCAGTCAGGACTTTTGAGTACAATTGAAATGTATACTACTTTTATGTCAAATCATTCTACTCACTGTGAAATCAACTTTTTTGTCTTTATGTGCACAGGTATGAAACAACTTTCAGACATCTCAGAATCATGTGGGAAGTTAACCTAAGTTGTTTCCATTAGGTTTGCAGTAAGTGCTTTGGTGTAAAATTGAAATGTATATTATTTGTATTGTCTAAGCATTGCATGCACTGAGATAACAACTTTTTTCTGTTGATGTGTACAGCCATGAAACAACTTTCAAACTACTCATAATCATGTGGAAAGTTAACCTAAAGTGTTTCCATTAGGTTTGCAGTAAGTACTTTGGTGTAAAATTGAAATGTATACTATTTGTATTGTCTAAGCATTACATGCACTGAGATAACAACTTTTTTGTGTTGATGTGTACAGCCATGAATCAACTTTCAAACTACTCATAATCATGTGGGAAGTTAACCTAAGGTGTTTCCATTAGTTTGCAGTAAGTACTTTGGTGTAAAATTGAGATGTATACTACCTTAAAGTCAGAGCATAGTAGTACTGAGAAATTAACTTTTTTGTCTTGATGAACTGAGGCATGAAACAACTTTAAACCTAGTCATACTCATCTGGGAAGTTAACCAAATCTGTTTGCATTAGGTTTGCAGTCAGGACTTTTGAGTACAATTGAAATGTATACTACTTTTATGTCAAATCATTCTACTCACTGTGAAATCAACTTTTTTGTCTTTATGTGCACAGGTATGAAACAACTTTCAGACATCTCAGAATCATGTGGGAGGTTAACTTAAAGTGTTTCCATTAGGTTTGCAGTAAGTGCTTTGGAGTAAAATTGAAATGTATACTATTTGTATTGTTTAAGCAGTGCATGCACTGAGATAACAACTTTTTTGTGTTGATGTATACAGCCATGAAACAACTTTCAAACTACTCATAATCATGTGGAAAGTTAACCTAAAGTGTTTCCATTAGGTTTGCAGTAAGTGCTTTGGTGTAAAATTGAAATGTATACTACTTTTATGTCAAAGCATTCTATTCACTGTGAAATCAACTTTTTTGTCTTTATGTGCACAGCTATGAAACAACTTTCAGACATCTCAGAATCATGTGGGAAGTTAACCTATGGTGTTTCCATTAGGTTTGCAGTAAGTACTTTGGTGTAAAATTGAAATGCATACTATTTGTATTGTCGAAGCATTGCATGTACTGAGATAACAACTTTTTTGTGTTGATGCGTACAGCCATGAAACAACTTTCAAACTACTCATAATCATGTGGGAAGTTAACCTAAGGTGTTTCCATTAGTTTGCAGTAAGTACTTTGGTGTAAAATTGAGATGTATACTACTTTAAAGTCAGAGCATAGTAGTACTGAGAAATTAACTTTTTTGTCTTGATGAACTGAGGCATGAAACAACTTTAAACCTAGTCATACTCATCTGGGAAGTCAACCAAATCTGTTTGCATTAGGTTTGCAGTCAGGACTTTTGAGTACAATTGAAATGTATACTACTTTTATGTCAAAGCATTCTATTCACTGTGAAATCAACTTTTCTGTCTTTATGTGCACAGGTATGAAACAACTTTCAGACATCTCAGAATCATGTGGGAAGTTAAATTAAAGTGTTTCCATTAGGTTTGCAGTACGTTCTTTGGAGTGAAATTGAAATGTATACTATTTGTATTGTCTAAGCATTGCATGCACTGAGCTAACAACTTTTTTCTGTTGATGTGTACAGCCATGAAACAGCTTTCAAACTACTCATAATCATGTGGGAAGTTCACCTAAGGTGTTTCCATTAGGTTTGCAGTAAGTACTTTGGTGTGAAATTGAAATGTATACTATTTTTATGTCAAAGCATTCTATTCACTGTGAAATCAACTTTTTTGTCTTTATGTGCACAGCTATGAAACAGCTTTCAGACATCTCAGAATCATGTGGGAAGTTAACCTAAGGTGTTTCCATTAGTTTGCAGTAAGTACTTTGGTGTAAAATTGAGATGTATACTACCTTAAAGTCAGAGCATAGTAGTACTGAGAAATTAACTTTTTTGTCTTGATGAACTGAGGTATGAAACAACTTTAAACCTAGTCATACTCATCTGGGAAGTTAACCAAATCTGTTTGCATTAGGTTTGCAGTCAGGACTTTTGAGTACAATTGAAATGTATACTACTTTTATGTCAAATCATTCTACTCACTGTGAAATCAACTTTTTTGTCTTTATGTGCACAGGTATGAAACAACTTTCAGACATCTCAGAATCATGTGGGAAGTTAACCTAAGTTGTTTCCATTAGGTTTGCAGTAAGTGCTTTGGTGTAAAATTGAAATGTATACTATTTGTATTGTCTAAGCATTGCATGCACTGAGATAACAACTTTTTTCTGTTGATGTGTACAGCCATGAAACAACTTTCAAACTACTCATAATCATGTGGAAAGTTAACCTAAAGTGTTTCCATTAGGTTTGCAGTAAGTACTTTGGTGTAAAATTGAAATGTATACTATTTGTATTGTCTAAGCATTACATGCACTGAGATAACAACTTTTTTGTGTTGATGTGTACAGCCATGAATCAACTTTCAAACTACTCATAATCATGTGGGAAGTTAACCTAAGGTGTTTCCATTAGTTTGCAGTAAGTACTTTGGTGTAAAATTGAGATGTATACTACCTTAAAGTCAGAGCATAGTAGTACTGAGAAATTAACTTTTTTGTCTTGATGAACTGAGGCATGAAACAACTTTAAACCTAGTCATACTCATCTGGGAAGTTAACCAAATCTGTTTGCATTAGGTTTGCAGTCAGGACTTTTGAGTACAATTGAAATGTATACTACTTTTATGTCAAATCATTCTACTCACTGTGAAATCAACTTTTTTGTCTTTATGTGCACAGGTATGAAACAACTTTCAGACATCTCAGAATCATGTGGGAAGTTAACCTATGGTGTTTCCATTAGGTTTGCAGTAAGTACTTTGGTGTAAAATTGAAATGCATACTATTTGTATTGTCGAAGCATTGCATGTACTGAGATAACAACTTTTTTGTGTTGATGCGTACAGCCATGAAACAACTTTCAAACTACTCATAATCATGTGGGAAGTTAACCTAAGGTGTTTCCATTAGTTTGCAGTAAGTACTTTGGTGTAAAATTGAGATGTATACTACTTTAAAGTCAGAGCATAGTAGTACTGAGAAATTAACTTTTTTGTCTTGATGAACTGAGGCATGAAACAACTTTAAACCTAGTCATACTCATCTGGGATGTCAACCAAATCTGTTTGCATTAGGTTTGCAGTCAGGACTTTTGAGTACAATTGAAATGTATACTACTTTTATGTCAAAGCATTCTATTCACTGTGAAATCAACTTTTCTGTCTTTATGTGCACAGGTATGAAACAACTTTCAGACATCTCAGAATCATGTGGGAAGTTAAATTAAAGTGTTTCCATTAGGTTTGCAGTACGTTCTTTGGAGTGAAATTGAAATGTATACTATTTGTATTGTCTAAGCATTGCATGCACTGAGCTAACAACTTTTTTCTGTTGATGTGTACAGCCATGAAACAGCTTTCAAACTACTCATAATCATGTGGGAAGTTCACCTAAGGTGTTTCCATTAGGTTTGCAGTAAGTACTTTGGTGTGAAATTGAAATGTGTACTACTTTTATGTCAAAGCATTCTATTCACTGTGAAATCAACTTTTTTGTCTTTATGTGCACAGCTATGAAACAGCTTTCAGACATCTCAGAATCATGTGGGAAGTTAACCTAAGGTGTTTCCATTAGTTTGCAGTAAGTACTTTGGTGTAAAATTGAGATGTATACTACCTTAAAGTCAGAGCATAGTAGTACTGAGAAATTAACTTTTTTGTCTTGATGAACTGAGGTATGAAACAACTTTAAACCTAGTCATACTCATCTGGGAAGTTAACCAAATCTGTTTGCATTAGGTTTGCAGTCAGGACTTTTGAGTACAATTGAAATGTATACTACTTTTATGTCAAATCATTCTACTCACTGTGAAATCAACTTTTTTGTCTTTATGTGCACAGGTATGAAACAACTTTCAGACATCTCAGAATCATGTGGGAAGTTAACCTAAGTTGTTTCCATTAGGTTTGCAGTAAGTGCTTTGGTGTAAAATTGAAATGTATACTATTTGTATTGTCTAAGCATTGCATGCACTGAGATAACAACTTTTTTCTGTTGATGTGTACAGCCATGAAACAACTTTCAAACTACTCATAATCATGTGGAAAGTTAACCTAAAGTGTTTCCATTAGGTTTGCAGTAAGTGCTTTGGTGTAAAATTGAAATGTATACTACTATTATGTTAAAGCTTTCTATTCACTGGGAAATCAACTTTTCTGTCTTTATGTGCACAGCTATGAAACAACTTTCAGACATCTCAGAATCATGTGGGAAGTTAACCTAAGTTGTTTCCATTAGGTTTGCAGTAAGTGCTTTGGTGTAAAATTGAAATGTATACTATTTGTATTGTCTAAGCATTGCATGCACTGAGATAACAACTTTTTTGTGTTGATGTGTACAGCCATGAAACAACTTTCAAACTACTCATAATCATGTGGAAAGTTGACATAAGGTGTTTCCATTAGGTTTGCAGTAAGTGCTTTGGTGTAAAATTGAAATGTATACTATTTGTATTGTAAAAGCATTGCATGCACTGAGAAAACAACTTTTTTGTCTTGATGTGCACAGGTATGAAACAACTTTCAGACATCTCAGAATCATATGGGAAGTTAATCTAAGTTGTTTCCATTAGGTTTGCAGTAAGTACTTTGGTGTAAAATTGAAATGTATACTATTTGTATTGTCTAAGCATTACATGCACTGAGATAACAACTTTTTTGTGTTGATGTGTACAGCCATGAATCAACTTTCAAACTACTCATAATCATGTGGGAAGTTAACCTAAGGTGTTTCCATTAGTTTGCAGTAAGCACTTTGGTGTAAAATTGAGATGTATACTACCTTAAAGTCAGAGCATAGTAGTACTGAGAAATTAACTTTTTTGTCTTGATGAACTGAGGCATGAAACAACTTTAAACCTAGTCATACTCATCTGGGAAGTTAACCAAATCTGTTTGCATTAGGTTTGCAGTCAGGACTTTTGAGTACAATTGAAATGTATACTACTTTTATGTCAAATCATTCTACTCACTGTGAAATCAACTTTTTTGTCTTTATGTGCACAGGTATGAAACAACTTTCAGACATCTCAGAATCATGTGGGAGGTTAACTTAAAGTGTTTCCATTAGGTTTGCAGTAAGTGCTTTGGAGTAAAATTGAACTGTATACTATTTGTATTGTTTAAGCAGTGCATGCACTGAGATAACAACTTTTTTGTGTTGATGTATACAGCCATGAAACAACTTTCAAACTACTCATAATCATGTGGGAAGTTCACCTAAGGTGTTTCCATTAGGTTTGCAGTAAGTACTTTGGTGTGAAATTGAAATGTATACCACTTTTATGTCAAAGCATTCTATTCACTGTGAAATCAACTTTTTTGTCTTTATGTGCACAGCTATGAAACAGCTTTCAGACATCTCAGAATCATGTGGGAAGTTAACCTAAGGTGTGTTCATTAGTTTGCAGTAAGTACTTTGGTGTAAAATTGAGATGTATACTACCTTAAAGTCAGAGCATAGTAGTACTGAGAAATTAACTTTTTTGTCTTGATGAACTGAGGCATGAAACAACTTTAAACCTAGTCATACTCATCTGGGAAGTTAACCAAGTCTGTTTGCATTAGGTTTGCAGTCAGGACTTTTGAGTACAATTGAAATGTATACTACTTTTATGTCAAAGCATTCTATTCACTGTGAAATCAACTTTTTTGTCTTTATGTGCACAGGTATGAAACAACCTTCAGACATCTCAGAATCATGTGGGAAGTTAACCTAAGTTGTTTCCATTAGGTTTGCAGTAAGTGCTTTGGTGTAAAATTGAAATGTATACTATTTGTATTCTCTAAGCATTGCATGCACTGAAATAACAACTTTTTTGTGTTGATGTGTACAGCCATGAAACAACTTTCAAACTACTCATAATTATGTGGAAAGTTGACCTAAGGTGTTTCCATTAGGTTCGCAGTAAGTGCTTTGGTGTAATATTGAAATGTATACTATTTGTATTGTAAAAGCATTGCATGCGCTGAGAAAACAACTTTTTTGTCTTGATGTGCACAGGTATGAAACAATTTTCAGACATCTCAGAATCATATGGGAAGTTAATCTAAGTTGTTTCCATTAGGTTTGCAGTAAGTACTTTGGTGTAAAATTGAAATGTATACTATTTGTATTGTCTAAGCATTACATGCACTGAGAAAACAACTTTTTTGTGTTGAGGTGTACAGCCATGAATCAACTTTCAAACTACTCATAATCATGTGGAAAGTTAACCGAAAGTGTTTCCATTAGGTTTGCAGTAAGTGCTTTGGTGTAAAATTGAAATGTATACTACTTTTATGTCAAAGCATTCTATTCACTGTGAAATCAACTTTTTTGTCTTTATGTGCACAGGTATGAAACAACTTTCAGACATCTCAGAATCATGTGGGAAGTTAACCTAAGTTGTTTCCATTAGGTTTGCAGTAAGTGCTTTGGTGTAAAATTGAAATGTATACTATTTGTATTGTCTAAGCATTGCATGCACTGAGATAACAACTTTTTTCTGTTGATGTGTACAGCCATGAAACAACTTTCAAACTACTCATAATCATGTGGAAAGTTAACCTAAAGTGTTTCCATTAGGTTTGCAGTAAGTGCTTTGGTGTAAAATTGAAATGTATACTACTTTTATGTTAAAGCATTCTATTCACTGGGAAATGAACTTTTTTGTCTTTATGTGCACAGCTATGAAACAACTTTCAGACATCTCAGAATCATGTGGGAAGTTAACCTAAGTTGTTTCCATTAGGTTTGCAGTAAGTGCTTTGGTGTAAAATTGAAATGTATACTATTTGTATTCTCTAAGCATTGCTTGCACTGAAATAACAACTTTTTTGTGTTGATGTGTACAGCCATGAAACAACTTTCAAACTACTCATAATCATGTGGAAAGTTGACCTAAGTTGTTTCCATTAGGTTCGCAGTAAGTGCTTTGGTGTAATATTGAAATGTATACTATTTGTATTGTAAAAGCATTGCATGCACTGAGAAAACAACTTTTTTGTCTTGATGTGCACAGGTATGAAACAATTTTCAGACATCTCAGAATCATATGGGAAGTTAATCTAAGTTGTTTCCATTAGGTTTGCAGTAAGTACTTTGGTGTAAAATTGAAATGTATACTATTTGTATTGTCTAAGCATTACATGCACTGAGAAAACAACTTTTTTGTGTTGAGGTGTACAGCCATGAATCAACTTTCAAACTACTGATAATCATGTGGAAAGTTAACCTAAAGTGTTTCCATTAGGTTTGCAGTAAGTGCTTTGGTGTAAAATTGAAATGTATACTACTTTTATGTCAAAGCATTCTATTCACTGTGAAATCAACTTTTTTGTCTTTATGTGCACAGCTATGAAACAGCTTTCAGATCTCAGAATCATGTGGGAAGTTAACCTATGGTGTTTCCATTAGGTTTGCAGTAAGTGCTTTCGAGTAAAATTGAAATGTATACTATTTGTATTGTCTAAGCATTGCATGCACTGAGATAACAACTTTTTTGTGTTGATGAGTACAGCCATGAAACAACTTTCAAACTACTCATAATCATGTGGGAAGTTAACCTAAGGTGTTTCCATTAGTTTGCAGTAAGTACTTTGGTGTAAAATTGAGATGTATACTACCTTAAAGTCAGAGCATAGTAGTACTGAGAAATTAACTTTTTTGTCTTGATGAACTGAGGCATGAAACAACTTTAAACCTAGTCATACTCATCTGGGAAGTTAACCAAGTCTGTTTGCATTAGGTTTGCAGTCAGGACTTTTGAGTACAATTGAAATGTATACTACTTTTATGTCAAAGCATTCTATTCACTGTGAAATCAACTTTTTTGTCTTTATGTGCACAGGTATGAAACAACCTTCAGACATCTCAGAATCATGTGGGAAGTTAAATTAAAGTGTTTCCATTAGGTTTGCAGTAAGTGCTTTGGAGTAAAATTGAAATGTATACTATTTGTATTGTTTAAGCACTGCATGCACTGAGATAACAACTTTTTTGTGTTGATGTGTACAGCCATGAAACAACTTTCAAACTACTCATAATCATGTGGAAAGTTAACCTAAAGTTTTTCCATTAGGTTTGCAGTAAGTGCTTTGGTGTAAAATTGAATTGTATACTACTTTTATGTCAAAGCATTCTATTCACTGTGAAATCAACTTTTTTGTCTTTATGTGCACAGGTATGAAACAACTTTCAGACATCTCAGAATCATGTGGGAAGTTAAATTAAAGTGTTTCCATTAGGTTTGCAGTAAGTGCTTTGGAGTAAAATTGAAATGTATACTATTTGTATTGTCTAACCATTGCAGGCACTGAGATAACAACTTTTTTCTGTTGATGTGTACAGCCATGAAACAACTTTCAAACTACTCATAATCATGTGGAAAGTTAACCTAAAGTGTTTCCATTAGGTTTGCAGTAAGTGCTTTGGTGTAAAATTGAAATGTATACTACTTTTATGTTAAAGCATTCTATTCACTGGGAAATGAACTTTTTTGTCTTTATGTGCACAGCTATGAAACAACTTTCAGACATCTCAGAATCATGTGGGAAGTTAACCTAAGTTGTTTCCATTAGGTTTGCAGTAAGTGCATTGGTGTAAAATTGAAATGTATACTATTTGTATTCTCTAAGCATTGCATGCACTGAAATAACAACTTTTTTGTGTTGATGTGTACAGCCATGAAACAACTTTCAAACTACTCATAATCATGTGGAAAGTTGACCTAAGGTGTTTCCATTAGGTTCGCAGTAAGTGCTTTGGTGTAATATTGAAATGTATACTATTTGTATTGTAAAAGCATTGCATGCACTGAGAAAACAACTTTATGGCTTGATGTGCACAGGTATGAAACAATTTTCAGACATCTCAGAATCATATGGGAAGTTAATCTAAGTTGTTTCCATTAGGTTTGCAGTAAGTACTTTGGTGTAAAATTGAAATGTATACTATTTGTATTGTCTAAGCATTGCAGGCACTGAGCTAACAACTTTTTTCTGTTGATGTGTACAGCCATGAAACAGCTTTCAAACTACTCATAATCATGTGGGAAGTTCACCTAAGGTGTTTCCATTAGGTTTGCAGTAAGTACTTTGGTGTAAAATTGAAATGTATACTATTTGTATTGTAAAAGCATTGCATGCACTGAGAAAACAACTTTTTTGTCTTGATGTGCACAGGTATGAAACTACTTTCAGACATCTCAGAATCATGTGGGAAGTTAACCTAAGTTGTTTCCATTAGGTTTGCAGTAAGTGCTTTGGTGTAAAATTGAAATGTATACTATTTGTATTGTCTAAGCATTGCATGCACTGAGAAAACAACTTTTTTGTCTTGATGTGCACAGGTATGAAACTACTTTCAGACATCTCAGAATCATGTGGGAAGTTAACCTAAGTTGTTTCCATTAGGTTTGCAGTAAGTGCTTTGGTGTAAAATTGAAATGTATACTATTTGTATTGTCTAAGCATTGCATGCACTGAGATAACAAGTTTTTTCTGTTGATGTGTACAGCCATGAAACAACTTTCAAACTACTCATAATCATGTGGAAAGTTGACCTAAGGTGTTTCCATTAGGTTCGCAGTAAGTGCTTTGGTGTAATATTGAAATGTATACTATTTGTATTGTAAAAGCATTACATGCACTGAGAAAACAACTTTTTTGTCTTGATGTGCACAGGTATGAAACAATTTTCAGACATCTCAGAATCATATGGGAAGGTAATCTAAGTTGTTTCCATTAGGTTTGCAGTAAGTACTTTGGTGTATAATTGAAATGTATACTATTTGTATTGTCTAAGCATTACATGCACTGAGAAAACAACTTTTTTGTGTTGAGGTGTACAGCCATGAATCAACTTTCAAACTACTCATAATCATGTGGGAAGTTAACCTAAGGTGTTTCCATTAGTTTGCAGTAAGTACTTTGGTGTAAAATTGAGATGTATGCTACCTTAAAGTCAGAGCATAGTAGTACTGAGAAATTAACTTTTTTGTCTTGATGAACTGAGGCATGAAACAACTTTAAACCTAGTCATACTCATCTGGGAAGTTAACCAAATCTGTTTGCATTAGGTTTGCAGTCAGGACTTTTGAGTACAATTGAAATGTATACTACTTTTATGTCAAATCATTCTACTCACTGTGAAATCAACTTTTTTGTCTTTATGTGCACAGGTATGAAACAACTTTCAGACATCTCAGAATCATGTGGGAAGTTAACTTAAAGTGTTTCCATTAGGTTTGCAGTAAGTGCTTTGGAGTAAAATTGAAATGTATACTATTTGTATTGTTTAAGCAGTGCATGCACTGAGATAACAACTTTTTTGTGTTGATGTGTACAGCCATGAAACAACTTTCAAACTACTCATAATCATGTGGAAAGTTAACCTAAAGTGTTTCCATTAGGTTTGCAGTAAGTGCTTTGGTGTAAAATTGAATTGTATACTACTTTTATGTCAAAGCATTCTATTCACTGTGAAATCAACTTTTTTGTCTTTATGTGCACAGGTATGAAACAGCTTTCAGACATCTCAGAATCATGTGGGAAGTTAAATTAAAGAGTTTCCATTAGGTTTGCAGTAAGTGCTTTGGAGTAAAATTGAAATGTATACTATTTGTATTGTCTAAGCATTGCAGGCACTGAGCTAACAACTTTTTTCTGTTGATGTGTACAGCCATGAAACAGCTTTCAAACTACTCATAATCATGTGGGAAGTTCACCTAAGGTGTTTCCATTAGGTTTGCAGTAAGTACTTTGGTGTAAAATTGAAATGTATACTATTTGTATTGTAAAAGCATTGCTTGCACTGAGAAAACAACTTTTTTGTCTTGATGTGCACAGGTATGAAACTACTTTCAGACATCTCAGAATCATGTGGGAAGTTAACCTAAGTTGTTTCCATTAGGTTTGCAGTAAGTGCTTTGGTGTAAAATTGAAATGTATACTATTTGTATTGTCTAAGCATTGCATGCACTGAGATAACAACTTTTTTCTGTTGATGTGTACAGCCATGAAACAACTTTCAAACTACTCATAATCATGTGGAAAGTTAACCTAAAGTGTTTCCATTAGGTTTGCAGTAAGTGCTTTGGTGTAAAATTGAAATGTATACTACTTTTATCTTAAAGCTTTCTATTCACTGGGAAATGAACTTTTTTGTCTTCATGTGCACAGCTATGAAACAACTTTCAGACATCTCAGAATCATGTGGGAAGTTAACCTAAGTTGTTTCCATTAGGTTTGCAGTAAGTGCTTTGGTGTAAAATTGAAATGTATACTATTTGTATTGTCTAAGCATTGCATGCACTGAGAAAACAACTTTTTTGTGTTGATGTGTACAGCCATGAAACAACTTTCAAACTACTCATAATCATGTGGAAAGTTAACCTAAAGTGTTTCCATTAGGTTTGCAGTAAGTGCTTTGGTGTAAAATTGAATTGTATACTACTTTTATGTCAAAGCATTCTATTCACTGTGAAATCAACTTTTTTGTCTTTATGTGCACAGGTATGAAACAACTTTCAGACATCTCAGAATCATGTGGGAAGTTAAATTAAAGTGTTTCCATTAGGTTTGCAGTAAGTGCTTTGGAGTAAAATTGAAATGTATACTATTTGTATTGTAAAAGCATTGCATGTACTGAGAAAACAACTTTTTTGTCTTGATGTGCACAGGTATGAAACTACTTTCAGACATCTCAGAATCATGTGGGAAGTTAACCTAAGTTGTTTCCATTAGGTTTGCAGTAAGTGCTTTGGTGTAAAATTGAAATGTATACTATTTGTATTGTCTAAGCATTGCATGCACTGAGATAACAAGTTTTTTCTGTTGATGTGTACAGCCATGAAACAACTTTCAAACTACTCATAATCATGTGGAAAGTTAACCTAAAGTGTTTCCATTAGGTTTGCAGTAAGTGCTTTGGTGTAAAATTGAAATGTATACTACTTTTATGTTAAAGCATTCTATTCACTGGGAAATGAACTTTTTTGTCTTTATGTGCACAGCTATGAAACAACTTTCAGACATCTCAGAATCATGTGGGAAGTTAACCTAAGTTGTTTCCATTAGGTTTGCAGTAAGTGCTTTGGTGTAAAATTGAAATGTATACTATTTGTATTCTCTAAGCATTGCATGCACTGAGATAACAACTTTTTTGTGTTGATGTGTACAGCCATGAAACAACTTTCAAACTACTCATAATCATGTGGAAAGTTGACCTAAGGTGTTTCCATTAGGTTCGCAGTAAGTGCTTTGGTGTAATATTGAAATGTATACTATTTGTACTGTAAAAGCATTGCATGCACTGAGAAAACAACTTTTTTGTCTTGATGTGCACAGGTATGAAACAATTTTCAGACATCTCAGAATCATATGGGAAGTTAATCTAAGTTGTTTCCATTAGGTTTGCAGTAAGTACTTTGGTGTATAATTGAAATGTATACTATTTGTATTGTCTAAGCATTACATGCACTGAGAAAACAACTTTTTTGTGTTGAGGTGTACAACCATGAATCAACTTTCAAACTACTCATAATCATGTGGAAAGTTAACCTAAAGTGTTTCCATTAGGTTTGCAGTAAGTGCTTTGGTGTAAAATTGAAATGTATACTACTTTTATGTCAAATCATTCTATTCACTGTGAAATCAACTTTTTTGTCTTTATGTGCACAGGTATGAAACAACTTTCAGACATCTCAGAATCATGTGGGAAGTTAAATTAAAGTGTTTCCATTAGGTTTGCCGTAAGTGCTTTGGAGTAAAATTGAAATGTATACTATTTGTATTGTCTAAGCTTTGCAGGCACTGAGCTAACAACTTTTTTCTGTTGATGTGTACAGCTATGAAACAGCTTTCAAACTACTCATAATCATGTGGGAAGTTCACCTAAGGTGTTTCCATTAGGTTTGCAGTAAGTACTTTGGTGTAAAATTGAAATGTATACTATTTGTATTGTAAAAGCATTGCATGCACTGAGAAAACAACTTTTTTGTCTTGATGTGCACAGGTATGAAACTACTTTCAGACATCTCAGTATCATGTGGGAAGTTAACCTAAGTTGTTTCCATTAGGTTTGCAGTAAGTGCTTTGGTGTAAAATTGAAATGTATACTATTTGTATTGTCTAAGCATTGCATGCACTGAGATAACAACTTTTTTCTGTTGATGTGTACAGCCATGAATCAACTTTCAAACTACTCATAATCATGTGGGAAGTTCACCTAAGGTGTTTCCATTAGGTTTGCAGTAAGTACTTTGGTGTAAAATTGAAATGTATACTATTTGTATTGTAAAAGCATTGCATGCACTGAGAAAACAACTTTTTTGTCTTGATGTGCACAGGTATGAAACTACTTTCAGACATCTCAGTATCATGTGGGAAGTTAACCTAAGTTGTTTCCATTAGGTTTGCAGTAAGTGCTTTGGTGTAAAATTGAAATGTATACTATTTGTATTGTCTAAGCATTGCATGCACTGAGATAACAACTTTTTTCTGTTGATGTGTACAGCCATGAATCAACTTTCAAACTACTCATAATCATGTGGGAAGTTAACCTAAGGTGTTTCCATTAGTTTGCAGTAAGTACTTTGGTGTAAAATTGAGATGTATACTACCTTAAAGTCAGAGCATAGTAGTACTGAGAAATTAACTTTTTTGTCTTGATGAACTGAGGCATGAAACAACTTTAAACCTAGTCACACTCATCTGGGAAGTCAACCAAATCTGTTTGCATTAGGTTTGCAGTCAGGACTTTTGAGTATAATTGAAATGTATACTACTTTTATGTCAAATCATTCTACTCACTGTGAAATCAACTTTTTGTCTTTATGTGCACAGGTATGAAACAACTTTCAGACATCTCAGAATCATGTGGGAGGTTAACTTAAAGTGTTTCCATTAGGTTTGCAGTAAGTGCTTTGGAGTAAAATTGAAATGTATACTATTTGTATTGTTTAAGCAGTGCATGCACTGAGATAACAACTTTTTTGTGTTGATGTATACAGCCATGAAACAACTTTCAAACTACTCATAATCATGTGGAAAGTTAACCTAAAGTGTTTCCATTAGGTTTGCAGTAAGTGCTTTGGTGTAAAATTGAAATGTATACTACTTTTATGTCAAAGCATTCTATTCACTGTGAAATCAACTTTTTTGTCTTTATGTGCACAGCTATGAAACAACTTTCAGACATCTCAGAATCATGTGGGAAGTTAACCTATGGTGTTTCCATTAGGTTTGCAGTAAGTACTTTGGTGTAAAATTGAAATGCATACTATTTGTAATGTCGAAGCATTGCATGTACTGAGATAACAACTTTTTTGTGTTGATGCGTACAGCCATGAAACAACTTTCAAACTACTCATAATCATGTGGGAAGTTAACCTAAGGTGTTTCCATTAGTTTGCAGTAAGTACTTTGGTGTAAAATTGAGATGTATACTACCTTAAAGTCAGAGCATAGTAGTACTGAGAAATTAACTTTTTTGTCTTGATGAACTGAGGCATGAAACAACTTTAAACCTAGTCATACTCATCTGGGAAGTCAACAAATCTGTTTGCATTAGGTTTGCAGTCAGGACTTTTGAGTACAATTGAAATGTATACTACTTTTATGTCAAAGCATTCTATTCACTGTGAAATCAACTTTTCTGTCTTTATGTGCACAGGTATGAAACAACTTTCAGACATCTCAGAATCATGTGGGAAGTTAAATTAAAGTGTTTCCATTAGGTTTGCAGTACGTTCTTTGGGAGTGAAATTGAAATGTATACTATTTGTATTGTCTAAGCATTGCATGCACTGAGCTAACAACTTTTTTCTGTTGATGTGTACAGCCATGAAACAGCTTTCAAACTACTCATAATCATGTGGGAAGTTCACCTAAGGTGTTTCCATTAGGTTTGCAGTAAGTACTTTGGTGTGAAATTGAAATGTATACTACTTTTATGTCAAAGCATTCTATTCACTGTGAAATCAACTTTTTTGTCTTTATGTGCACAGCTATGAAACAGCTTTCAGACATCTCAGAATCATGTGGGAAGTTAACCTAAGGTGTTTCCATTAGTTTGCAGTAAGTACTTTGGTGTAAAATTGAGATGTATACTACCTTAAAGTCAGAGCATAGTAGTACTGAGAAATTAACTTTTTTGTCTTGATGAACTGAGGTATGAAACAACTTTAAACCTAGTCATACTCATCTGGGAAGTTAACCAAATCTGTTTGCATTAGGTTTGCAGTCAGGACTTTTGAGTACAATTGAAATGTATACTACTTTTATGTCAAATCATTCTACTCACTGTGAAATCAACTTTTTTGTCTTTATGTGCACAGGTATGAAACAACTTTCAGACATCTCAGAATCATGTGGGAAGTTAACCTAAGTTGTTTCCATTAGGTTTGCAGTAAGTGCTTTGGTGTAAAATTGAAATGTATACTATTTGTATTGTCTAAGCATTGCATGCACTGAGATAACAACTTTTTTCTGTTGATGTGTACAGCCATGAAACAACTTTCAAACTACTCATAATCATGTGGAAAGTTAACCTAAAGTGTTTCCATTAGGTTTGCAGTAAGTGCTTTGGTGTAAAATTGAAATGTATACTACTTTTATGTTAAAGCTTTCTATTCACTGGGAAATCAACTTTTCTGTCTTTATGTGCACAGCTATGAAACAACTTTCAGACATCTCAGAATCATGTGGGAAGTTAACCTAAGTTGTTTCCATTAGGTTTGCAGTAAGTGCTTTGGTGTAAAATTGAAATGTATACTATTTGTATTGTAAAAGCATTGCATGCACTGAGAAAACAACTTTTTTGTCTTTATGTGCACAGCTATGAAACAACTTTCAGACATCTCAGAATCATGTGGGAAGTTAACCTATGGTGTTTCCATTAGGTTTGCAGTAAGTACTTTGGTGTAAAATTGAAATGCATACTATTTGTAATGTCGAAGCATTGCATGTACTGAGATAACAACTTTTTTGTGTTGATGCGTACAGCCATGAAACAACTTTCAAACTACTCATAATCATGTGGGAAGTTCACCTAAGGTGTTTCCATTAGGTTTGCAGTAAGTACTTTGGTGTGAAATTGAAATGTATACTACTTTTATGTCAAAGCATCTATTCACTGTGAAATCAACTTTTTTGTCTTTATGTGCACAGCTATGAAACAGCTTTCAGACATCTCAGAATCATGTGGGAAGTTAACCTAAGGTGCTTCCATTAGTTTGCAGTAAGTACTTTGGTGTAAAATTGAAATGTATACTATTTGTATTGTCTAAGCATTGCATGCACTGAGATAACAACTTTTTCTGTTGATGTGTACAGCCATGAATCAACTTTCAAACTACTCATAATCATGTGGGAAGTTAACCTAAGGTGTTTCCATTAGTTTGCAGTAAGTACTTTGGTGTAAAATTGAGATGTATACTACCTTAAAGTCAGAGCATAGTAGTACTGAGAAATTAACTTTTTTGTCTTGATGAACTGAGGCATGAAACAACTTTAAACCTAGTCACACTCATCTGGGAAGTCAACCAAATCTGTTTGCATTAGGTTTGCAGTCAGGACTTTTGAGTATAATTGAAATGTATACTACTTTTATGTCAAATCATTCTACTCACTGTGAAATCAACTTTTTTGTCTTTATGTGCACAGGTATGAAACAACTTTCAGACATCTCAGAATCATGTGGGAGGTTAACTTAAAGTGTTTCCATTAGGTTTGCAGTAAGTGCTTTGGAGTAAAATTGAAATGTATACTATTTGTATTGTTTAAGCAGTGCATGCACTGAGATAACAACTTTTTTGTGTTGATGTATACAGCCATGAAACAACTTTCAAACTACTCATAATCATGTGGAAAGTTAACCTAAAGTGTTTCCATTAGGTTTGCAGTAAGTGCTTTGGTGTAAAATTGAAATGTATACTACTTTTATGTCAAAGCATTCTATTCACTGTGAAATCAACTTTTTTGTCTTTATGTGCACAGCTATGAAACAACTTTCAGACATCTCAGAATCATGTGGGAAGTTAACCTATGGTGTTTCCATTAGGTTTGCAGTAAGTACTTTGGTGTAAAATTGAAATGCATACTATTTGTAATGTCGAAGCATTGCATGTACTGAGATAACAACTTTTTTGTGTTGATGCGTACAGCCATGAAACAACTTTCAAACTACTCATAATCATGTGGGAAGTTAACCTAAGGTGTTTCCATTAGTTTGCAGTAAGTACTTTGGTGTAAAATTGAGATGTATACTACCTTAAAGTCAGAGCATAGTAGTACTGAGAAATTAACTTTTTTGTCTTGATGAACTGAGGCATGAAACAACTTTAAACCTAGTCATACTCATCTGGGAAGTCAACCAAATCTGTTTGCATTAGGTTTGCAGTCAGGACTTTTGAGTACAATTGAAATGTATACTACTTTTATGTCAAAGCATTCTATTCACTGTGAAATCAACTTTTCTGTCTTTATGTGCACAGGTATGAAACAACTTTCAGACATCTCAGAATCATGTGGGAAGTTAAATTAAAGTGTTTCCATTAGGTTTGCAGTACGTTCTTTGGAGTGAAATTGAAATGTATACTATTTGTATTGTCTAAGCATTGCATGCACTGAGCTAACAACTTTTTTCTGTTGATGTGTACAGCCATGAAACAGCTTTCAAACTACTCATAATCATGTGGGAAGTTCACCTAAGGTGTTTCCATTAGGTTTGCAGTAAGTACTTTGGTGTGAAATTGAAATGTATACTACTTTTATGTCAAAGCATTCTATTCACTGTGAAATCAACTTTTTTGTCTTTATGTGCACAGCTATGAAACAGCTTTCAGACATCTCAGAATCATGTGGGAAGTTAACCTAAGGTGTTTCCATTAGTTTGCAGTAAGTACTTTGGTGTAAAATTGAGATGTATACTACCTTAAAGTCAGAGCATAGTAGTACTGAGAAATTAACTTTTTTGTCTTGATGAACTGAGGTATGAAACAACTTTAAACCTAGTCATACTCATCTGGGAAGTTAACCAAATCTGTTTGCATTAGGTTTGCAGTCAGGACTTTTGAGTACAATTGAAATGTATACTACTTTTATGTCAAATCATTCTACTCACTGTGAAATCAACTTTTTTGTCTTTATGTGCACAGGTATGAAACAACTTTCAGACATCTCAGAATCATGTGGGAAGTTAACCTAAGTTGTTTCCATTAGGTTTGCAGTAAGTGCTTTGGTGTAAAATTGAAATGTATACTATTTGTATTGTCTAAGCATTGCATGCACTGAGATAACAACTTTTTTCTGTTGATGTGTACAGCCATGAAACAACTTTCAAACTACTCATAATCATGTGGAAAGTTAACCTAAAGTGTTTCCATTAGGTTTGCAGTAAGTGCTTTGGTGTAAAATTGAAATGTATACTACTTTTATGTTAAAGCTTTCTATTCACTGGGAAATCAACTTTTCTGTCTTTATGTGCACAGCTATGAAACAACTTTCAGACATCTCAGAATCATGTGGGAAGTTAACCTAAGTTGTTTCCATTAGGTTTGCAGTAAGTGCTTTGGTGTAAAATTGAAATGTATACTATTTGTATTGTAAAAGCATTGCATGCACTGAGAAAACCAACTTTTTTGTCTTTATGTGCACAGCTATGAAACAACTTTCAGACATCTCAGAATCATGTGGGAAGTTAACCTATGGTGTTTCCATTAGGTTTGCAGTAAGTACTTTGGTGTAAAATTGAAATGCATACTATTTGTAATGTCGAAGCATTGCATGTACTGAGATAACAACTTTTTTGTGTTGATGCGTACAGCCATGAAACAACTTTCAAACTACTCATAATCATGTGGGAAGTTCACCTAAGGTGTTTCCATTAGGTTTGCAGTAAGTACTTTGGTGTGAAATTGAAATGTATACTACTTTTATGTCAAAGCATTCTATTCACTGTGAAATCAACTTTTTTGTCTTTATGTGCACAGCTATGAAACAGCTTTCAGACATCTCAGAATCATGTGGGAAGTTAACCTAAGGTGCTTCCATTAGTTTGCAGTAAGTACTTTGGTGTAAAATTGAGATGTATACTACCTTAAAGTCAGAGCATAGTAGTACTGAGAAATTAACTTTTTTGTCTTGATGAACTGAGGTATGAAACAACTTTAAACCTAGTCATACTCATCTGGGAAGTTAACCAAATCTGTTTGCATTAGGTTTGCAGTCAGGACTTTTGAGTACAATTGAAATGTATACTACTTTTATGTCAAATCATTCTACTCACTGTGAAATCAACTTTTTTGTCTTTATGTGCACAGGTATGAAAACAACTTTCAGACATCTCAGAATCATGTGGGAAGTTAACCTAAGTTGTTTCCATTAGGTTTGCAGTAAGTGCTTTGGTGTAAAATTGAAATGTATACTATTTGTATTGTCTAAGCATTGCATGCACTGAGATAACAACTTTTTTCTGTTGATGTGTACAGCCATGAAACAACTTTCAAACTACTCATAATCATGTGGAAAGTTAACCTAAAGTGTTTCCATTAGGTTTGCAGTAAGTGCTTTGGTGTAAAATTGAAATGTATACTACTATTATGTTAAAGCTTTCTATTCACTGGAAATCAACTTTTCTGTCTTTATGTGCACAGCTATGAAACAACTTTCAGACATCTCAGAATCATGTGGGAAGTTAACCTAAGTTGTTTCCATTAGGTTTGCAGTAAGTGCTTTGGTGTAAAATTGAAATGTATACTATTTGTATTGTCTAAGCATTGCATGCACTGAGATAACAACTTTTTTGTCTTGATGTGCACAGGTATGAAACAACTTTCAGACATCTCAGAATCATGTGGGAAGTTAACCTATGGTGTTTCCATTAGGTTTGCAGTAAGTACTTTGGTGTAAAATTGAAATGCATACTATTTGTAATGTCGAAGCATTGCATGTACTGAGATAACAACTTTTTTGTGTTGATGCGTACAGCCATGAAACAACTTTCAAACTACTCATAATCATGTGGGAAGTTAACCTAAGGTGTTTCCATTAGTTTGCAGTAAGTACTTTGGTGTAAAATTGAGATGTATACTACCTTAAAGTCAGAGCATAGTAGTACTGAGAAATTAACTTTTTTGTCTTGATGAACTGAGGCATGAAACAACTTTAAACCTAGTCATACTCATCTGGAAGTCAACCAAATCTGTTTGCATTAGGTTTGCAGTCAGGACTTTTGAGTACAATTGAAATGTATACTACTTTTATGTCAAAGCATTCTATTCACTGTGAAATCAACTTTTCTGTCTTTATGTGCACAGGTATGAAACAACTTTCAGACATCTCAGAATCATGGTGGGAAGTTAAATTAAAGTGTTTCCATTAGGTTTGCAGTACGTTCTTTGGAGTGAAATTGAAATGTATACTATTTGTATTGTCTAAGCATTGCATGCACTGAGCTAACAACTTTTTTCTGTTGATGTGTACAGCCATGAAACAGCTTTCAAACTACTCATAATCATGTGGGAAGTTCACCTAAGGTGTTTCCATTAGGTTTGCAGTAAGTACTTTGGTGTGAAATTGAAATGTATACTACTTTTATGTCAAAGCATTCTATTCACTGTGAAATCAACTTTTTTGTCTTTATGTGCACAGCTATGAAACAGCTTTCAGACATCTCAGAATCATGTGGGAAGTTAACCTAAGGTGTTTCCATTAGTTTGCAGTAAGTACTTTGGTGTAAAATTGAGATGTATACTACCTTAAAGTCAGAGCATAGTAGTACTGAGAAATTAACTTTTTTGTCTTGATGAACTGAGGTATGAAACAACTTTAAACCTAGTCATACTCATCTGGGAAGTTAACCAAATCTGTTTGCATTAGGTTTGCAGTCAGGACTTTTGAGTACAATTGAAATGTATACTACTTTTATGTCAAATCATTCTACTCACTGTGAAATCAACTTTTTTGTCTTTATGTGCACAGGTATGAAACAACTTTCAGACATCTCAGAATCATGTGGGAAGTTAACCTAAGTTGTTTCCATTAGGTTTGCAGTAAGTGCTTTGGTGTAAAATTGAAATGTATACTATTTGTATTGTCTAAGCATTGCATGCACTGAGATAACAACTTTTTTCTGTTGATGTGTACAGCCATGAAACAACTTTCAAACTACTCATAATCATGTGGAAAGTTAACCTAAAGTGTTTCCATTAGGTTTGCAGTAAGTGCTTTGGTGTAAAATTGAAATGTATACTACTTTTATGTTAAAGCTTTCTATTCACTGGGAAATCAACTTTTCTGTCTTTATGTGCACAGCTATGAAACAACTTTCAGACATCTCAGAATCATGTGGGAAGTTAACCTAAGTTGTTTCCATTAGGTTTGCAGTAAGTGCTTTGGTGTAAAATTGAAATGTATACTATTTGTATTGTAAAAGCATTGCATGCACTGAGAAAACAACTTTTTTGTCTTTATGTGCACAGCTATGAAACAACTTTCAGACATCTCAGAATCATGTGGGAAGTTAACCTATGGTGTTTCCATTAGGTTTGCAGTAAGTACTTTGGTGTAAATTGAAATGCATACTATTTGTAATGTCGAAGCATTGCATGTACTGAGATAACAACTTTTTTGTGTTGATGCGTACAGCCATGAAACAACTTTCAAACT